>NC_052017.1:121258452-121480952 GCF_015832195.1 Motacilla alba alba
GCATTACTTGGAACTGATTCATTAGTAGCTATTCTAAATTAGTATACATTACCCAAAAAAAGTTATGTGATACATTTATGAAAATCTAACATCAGTATTAATATGATTATGTCAGAGAGAGCCTCTTTTAATATTAAAACTTGCAAGTTCAATTTCTCTACATTTGTTATTTTATCTAAATGGCAGTAATGCTTTTTGCATTAATGTTAATCTAGAAATGAACTTTTGGCATTGACTCAAAATTGCTGATATTTATACGCTTAGATTGTGCTTTTAATTGTCATGTTCCTTTTACTGTGAGTAAGTTCTCTGGAGCAGATACTGTTTGTCTTCTATCTATAAAACCCCCAAAACACCTTGGATAACTTTATTAGCAATACTATAACTTTTTTTTTGTTTCCTTTTTTTATTTTTAATTTTTTTGGCAATATTATTTATGTAAGATAATGTACAGTATGATTTTTTTTTTAATCTGCACAGTAATGTGGCAGACTACTTACCCCTGAGAGTCTCCAAGGAGGAAGAGAACAGCTTTCTTTTCCAAGTTCTTCAGATTTTTTTTGTTTCTCAAAACAATAAAATTTTGAGTGAGAATAGGCATTACTCTACCTTATTTTGCTTCCTATTGAATGTCAAAGAAGATTTGAATGGACTGCCTGGCTATATTTCTGTTTCCCTTTCACTATTAAAAGACTTCTTCACTATCTCACAACCATGTTGTCACTATGTACACCCAATCCTATTCCTTCCACTAGTGAATCTGAAGTCTTGTCTTCTAGATTTGGTGGTCTAGCCGCCACACCCATCTGAAGCCACAGAAATTTAGGGTTGGTGTATTTTGGGTTTTTTTTCCTCCCTTCTTTAGAGGACATTGTTTTTAAAGTAGAAAGAAATTAGATGTTTGAGAACAAGAAATATTCATTCCAGTTGTGACTTATTACCAGTGTCAAGAACTGACTAAATCTGAAAGGGTCAGCTTTTAGAGGAAAACATGATTAATAATCTCAGCATTTTGATGGCTGAACTTTTAGCCCATAAAGAGAAAGAAGGACTGTAAGTCTTTGCAGACTAAGAAGCATCTCATCTCTGCTTACAGAAAAAAAACCCAAGATGATTCAGAGGTGGGCTGAGACCTGAAGATTACGCTGAATAGAGCCAGCTCTGATTTATTGTTTGTATCAGATGATGCCATTTAACCCCATGCTGGACACATACAGAGCTTGATATTTTGGGTTGAGAGGGGGAAAGAGAATCGTATTGCCCAGTGTTTCACTGTTGAGTGCCCCCATGTTTAATAAATTAACATCTTTAAATCTATGTCTATCTCTATTTCTTGTGCCTTGTGCATTTTGAACAAAAAGTCTCTGTTTCCTAGTTACTGTTACAGACTGTATCTAATGATGTGGAAATATGACAACATGAATACATGCACTGACAAATTTCATAACTTTGACTCTTAAATAAGATTGTTTCTGAGAAAAAATGTTCTGATTTTTCATCTGTGCACATGATTTTGATATTTAATATGTTGAACCTTAATTCAGAAGATTTAATGTGGCAACACACTGTTCAAACAGGTCTCTACCAAGGCAAAATGATTATTGATGCCAATTATGAAAATTTGGCTCAGTGTTTCAATAGTTGCAGTATGAGCTACAGTCATTTTATCGCTGAAAAAAATATCAGTGATAATTGACTATGAGTCCTGAACAGGCAGCTTATCCAAGTTCAGTTCAGACAACAAAGGTGCAGAAGAGCCAAAGAGATTTAAGTCCTCAGTTCAATGTGTCATACCCTCCCTGACATCACTTTATTTTTTAACCATCATCCAATGGACCGTATAAGATATATAGGGGTTGATGGCTTTGGCTGCCGAATTTATGAGTAGAATCTCTTGCTGAATTGTCCCATAATTGGGTTCTTAAAATAGATTTTCTAAGTGCAGTTGTAGTTGTGTATTGTATCCAAGTTCAGAATTTTTTTCATAAAAGTGAACCAGACACAGAAATTTATAGGAAAAAGTGTAATGGCCAGTGATTAATAATGATCATATAGATTAAATGTCATAATTAGACTGACAAGACTAAAAGTCCAAAAAGGCAATAGAATTTTATGACATTTCATTAATCCTGGATTTAAGCCTTTCATTCTAGCATACAAGCTTTTTATATTTAGAAATATTGCAGGGTTAATTAATTTATTTCAATATTTTTGCAGAGATTAAACACTCTATAGTACTACAGCTGATATTTTTGTTTAATGTATAAATAATAACTAATTTTTTTATTAAAATAATTCAGTTCTAGTTGAAACTTGTGCCTAATTCACATCTACATTTTTTTAATCAAATAGAAATTATTACTTCAAGTTTAGATTTTTTTTGTACTTATTGATTGTATACAAAGTGGGTAAGGAATTTATTTTTAGGGAAAATAATATGTTGAAATATTTCACAAATTTTGTTTAAGTAAAGTTATTGTTGAAAGCAAAAAAACAGAATTCACATGCAAAAAACTAAACCCAAAGAATGGAAGTGCTGGACATTTTGACACAGATATATAAATAAAAGTATGGTAATAAAAGTATGATACCAGAGTAGTCTGGTCATGGCAGTTACCAATGTCCTTGAAGTACATATCTGATATACCTGAAGTTATTCTGAAAAGCATTACCAATGTATTTGGTATCACTTAAAATTATTAGGTAGCGTTAATTTCTTTCAGTGGTTTTGTAACTGCTCATCTGCATTCAGTGTCACTTCTGCAGGGTGGAATAGGAAAACATAAACTGAAATATAACAAAAGGAGGAGCTAAGAGAAAAGAGCTGGGGGAAAAAAAAGGCTTTCTGAGTGTGAAGTGGACTTGATCTCTCTCAGGGACACTCCTCTCAAACCACTTTGTGTCAAGCAACTAGCATGGGTGAAGTTCTCAAGTTCTGCAGACAAACGCATCACACTCACATCCAAAGCCCTACAGTGGCATTCAATTGGTGCACCTGTATTTGAATTTTTCCCCTCAAAGTACCTGAAATAGACTAAGTGAAGCTTTTTTTTTCCCCTTGTCCCTTCCCCCTATTCCATTTATCTTTTAATGGCAGTACAGAGAGGGAAGAGAAGGGAGGAAGGGAGGTGACAACAGTAGGAGGGGGTTGCAGGCTCTGTAGGATTGCAAGCAAAGGTTCATTCATGTACATTTATTCCACACAAAAAAAAAAAAAAAAAAGAAGAGACTATTCAACCACTTTGAATAGATCATCATAACTGCTTGTCTGGTCAGCTTTCTCCTTAGAGTTTCAAGTTATAGGGGTCGATGTGTAATCTAGGGGTCTTGTCTAGCTGCCTCTATTAAAAAGTGTAGCACTCAATGCCAGCTGCACTAAGCGGGGTGCCTCTATCTGTAATAGTGCCATCAACAATTCTGAAGATGTACTTTGAGTGCACACAGGATAGACAGACAGTCTGATACAGCTCTGACATTTCCAGAGCTGGCCACAGCTGATTTTATGCTAAATAGACTAATCTTTTACATCAGTCCTTTAATCAGGAAGATATTCACTCATTGATATGCTCCTAGTTGAGGGAAATTAAGTTGGCTTTGATAGTCCTTTTTTCCCCTTCTGTAATAATTAGGAAACAATCCAGAGTTTAACTCACACAGCAGCACCAAAGGGTATTTTGAGGTAGGGTGTGTTCAGTCATTAGTTTGTTAGATTTTTTTTTCCTCTTTTTCTCTCTCTATTTTTTAGAGAAAGAAGTATTAATTGTATTTCATCAGGTGATTAAATACAAGAAATACATTCATGACTCTGCTTCTTTTTTTTTTTTTTTTCTCAGTGGGATGTACAAGAAAGGAAGACTGGTGCTAGAAAGTGCATCCCTTCTCTTGAAAGAGGGGAATTCACTCTCTGTTTTGAAACAGAGAGGAACACAATAAAGTGGGAAGACTGAAGCTCTAGGAAGCCTAGTCTAGGTGTCTGAGGATCTGGAGGCACTCCTTTTAAAGCAATGCATGTTGCTGTCCTCTGTCAGCACACCTTCCTAGGCTCATTTATTACTGCTGGCCGCAATGCCCTTCTCATCTACTCACCTGAATAAATCTAAAAAGAATGGAGGAAACTAATTGCTGCTTGAATCAAAAAGTCTCATGTAAATTTGCTCTTTGTGATACATACCACAGATGCAGAACATGCTGTGTCCTTCTCTTTTCACACACCTTACATCTAGACTCAATGTGCATTATTTACTTAATCATTGAGTGAAAAGCTGCCAAGGACAGATGTTAAAAGCGAGGAAGACAATCACAATTTTTCCTTTCCAGATTCTCATTTCTGTTTTCCTTTGCTTCTCTCTCTGACGGCTTAAGACTGAAAGCATCAGACCTATGTTATAAAAGCTCTCAGGCTTGGAGGCTGAGAAGAATGTGGAAACTAATAATGACATGGCCTTCAGTGCTTTGTTTGCAGTGAACAGAAACAACAAAAGATTCTTCCAATGATCTAAGCCTGCTTGAAACACAGTGCCATTTCTTCCCTTGAGATGTGAAGCAAGAAGTGTATTGAGAGTATGTTCTTCCTTTTTAGACTAAGGTGTTTGAAGACTAGGACAATTTTAAAACTTGAGACTGCAGGATCTCATCTGGATCCAAATAAATTTGGCTTTTCCCTCTGTGCTCCAGCTTGATGAGATAAGAGATAAGAACTCCAGAGATAAGAACTAAGGCAGTGCTACAGCTAATAGCTGCAACCAAATACTACTGACCTTTATCTTTTTCATGTTGATCCACAAGAACTTGGCAAGGCCAGGGTTTGGGTTTTTTTTAAGGAGCTACATCAGAGTAAAACCATGAAGTTTATTCTTTATTAAATAATACTGAATTTTGAGCTTTAAAGGATCAGGAACAGGACTCTACAGAGTATTTTCTGCAGAGGAATTCTTTACATATGATTTCAAGATGGCATTTGTCGACAAAATGATCAGATACACTGCTACTCCCCAGTGTGCTAGAAAAAGAGCCAAGTCTTGGGGAAAAAAAATCTTGATACTCTCTTAATTTCTGCCAGGGTTCATAGGAACTTGTGAAAGGAAAATATAGGTTGCAGTAAGTTTGTAAATCACTCAAATGCTTTCTCAGGTCTGTCTTCTAAGTTTTCTTTTTGTTTTGCTTAAAGTTCTCCACTCTCCATACTGCTCTATGCATCAGTATGCTTTTTGAAGTGGAAAGAAGAGAAATCTTCTTGTCCTTGTCATTAAAAGCTTGCATAAATCTCTTCCCTCCTTACTAGTCACCTTTTATTTTTACTAGATAGGTCTCTAACATTTTTCCTTTGCTACATTTTAGCATTTTAATATTCTCTTTTCTTCGTCTTCCCCAAACTGTTTGTCTTTTTCCTTCATTCATTTACTTCTGTTATGATGTGCTGTTTTATTAAATGGGGTCTACCTCTATTGTTCTCCAAATTAAGGTCTAAACTAATAAACAAATATCTGTGCAGTGCTGAGTGGTCAAAAAGATAAATGTGAATATAGAATTAGACACTTCACAGGAATACTCCTTAGCCACAAGGCTTATATGGTAGGTGCAGCAAAATAAATAAAGACAGGAAAAAAAAATAAAAAGAGAAACAGCTTTAAAAGTGGTGTGCCTTATGTACCAGTTTGGAAAACTGCAGGAAAATCTCCCTTTTCATGCTTTTATTTTGCAGTGTTGTTGATTATTTGATCCTAGACTTTGACAAAAGATATCACTAAATAAAAAAATATATTTTTAAGGTATTACTGCTCCCCCAGTATAACTACATAAAAACCGTGGAAGTTTACCATTTACAAAACTTTACCATTTACATCTTAAATAAATGTATTGTGCATTTCCTTTCATATCACCCCCCTGTGAGAGAGGGATCCAATAGCTGATTGGATTACTATTACCCCTCAAGTAGTAAGAGAACTTTGATGCTGTTCCAGACTTCTTAACCATGATTATAATTTTTATTTGTTAGGTTCATTTAAAAGACAAAAAATAAAAATAAAAAAAAAGTCTTTGTAACATAACCATTTAACCATTTATGTTTACAAAAAGGAAAATATTTTGCTAAGAAATCTTTTTTGAAGGTAGTAGTACATTCAAGGGGACATTCCAGACCAAATCATGAATGTCATATTTTAGTCTGACTTTGTGGCCACTCAGAAGCTGACAGCCGGTCTTGCTGAGAAATCTATTCACCCCATATATCTAAATTAAGAGATGAAACAATGCCAATCTGAGAATTATTAGTATTAGATGATCAGTAAAAACTATGGGGATATTTTTTTTCCTCCTTTCCAACAATCAACAGGGTCATGGCAACAATATTGGGCTTTCTTGCCTGGAGGAATGTATATCACATATTCAGCTAATGTTCTTGAAACGTGATAAAGCAAACTTTATCTTGTTGCAGGTGAGGGTAATTTTTTTTTTAAGCACAGAAATTTGAAAATCTTCATTCTTTGTGCTGCAGATTAAGAATGTCAGGTAACATTTCTATAATCTGGATGGAAGCAGGCCATTGAAACAAATATTTACTTTATTCTTTGATACATTTTTCAAGATAAATCAGAGTTCCTTCACTGACCATCAGTGACCACCCAGACCATTTGTGCTTTTCCTTCTCCCTGACATTAGAATGGATTGTTTTGTGTTGAAATATTTCATTTGATTTCCGGTTACTCCTGCCCTGAGAAATAGAGAAAGTTTTTTTACAAGGCTCTGTATTTTTAAATGCTATTTCACACTATGGCATGAGTTTGTTTTGGGTTTTTATGGAGCTAAACCATGAGTTTATCCAGAGGCCTAAGTTAATGAAAAAGGTTCTCTCATTAAGCATTGTGTATTCGTGGAAGCACGTGTCTGCTGTCCTCACCAGGCTACACTGCCTGCCTATTGATTTTTCTTGACAAATTTAAGGTATGTTTTTGACCTATAAAAAACAAAATGGCATGAGACTTTCACAATAGCTGCAGGCATTTGAGGGACTTGAACTGATATCTTGAAAACCTGAGAGGGAAGACTGGCAGTAGAGTTTCCCTGAAGGTGCCCTCAGCTGTGAACTTATTAAAACCGTCTTTGTAGACCTTCAGGGTACTCTGTAAGGCATTTCTATTTTCCTATGCTTTTGGAAGAGAGGGAGGATCTTGAGAGGTCTCCTACTGTTTTAGATAAGCAGTCTTTAATAGCAAATTTGTGCAAACAATTTCAGGTAAGTTCTTTTATAAATATGTATCAAAAGCAAAATTAGGTGGCTTATAGTGGTACTCGACTACTCAAAAACACATTTCAGGATAACTGTCTGCTGTTTGTCTTGGTGCTATGCTACTGTTGATGGAGAGATGAAAAAGAGGTAAGGAAAATCTTCCCCATGTCTGGTGACTGATAAAACTAAACTGTTTTGGGTTGTAAGAACTTAAAGTGGGCTTGGCAGGCCGTGGATTTGCTGACTTCTCTGGAGTGCTGTGTATTGACCCATTTAATAGCAAGAATAGGATAGTCTTTCTGAGGATGCCACTCTATCAAAAAGAGAAGGCAAACTATATGTCTTGACATTGCTACTTTTTTAAGAAATGTAAAGAGATATATTGGGGAAGAAGGAAACAGAAAAAGCAAAACAGCTTCATTTGTTTTTTTCTTTAACAGAAGGGCAAATTTTCAAGAAAGGGTATCGTAAAGTCACTGCTCATTTCACAGACAGATTGTTTAAGGCAACCGGAGGGGGGGATGTGCCTGTGGTTATCTGTAGGTAGATGGATGGTAATGAGAACAAATGGGAGAAGCACAGATACCAAATACAAAAGAGAAATAGTGGATATAGTAAAAGCAAGAAAATGCAAGGAGAAGAGGAGGGGAAGGGCTAATCAGTATATCAAAGGAAGATTTCTATGGTAGGAGAGAGATGTTTACGAGAAGAATGAGAAGCTACAAAAAAGTGAATATAAAATCATTTCTGTTATCTAATGAGTTAGATTGTTAATTAATTCTTAGGGAAGTGCTGCTATTAAATATATTGTGCAATACCAGAGTAGATGGTACAATTTGTCCCTTTCTTAAGTTTGAGGTATATATTTTGAGTCTTTTTGGGTCCAGTGGCAATGGCCATAGTAGAAAGAAATATGGCAGGATGACTTTTTCACAGAGATTGCTATGGATATTCCCTGGACTAGCTGGTGTCAGGTAAACCAAATCAATAATTATCAGTCATTGTACAAAGGCCAAGACATTCCTTGAGGATATGCAAATTATTAGGAATTATTTGGCCTTCTTTATTTTCACCAATAGGTGGCAATATTATTTTTTATTCACCTCCGTAATGCTCTGTTATCCTGAACTTTAAATAATCATCTCCAAGTTAAGTATAACATTTTTTAAATTTGTCCTACTCCAAGTGTATTGAATGGTAGGAAGTGAGAATGCATTCATAAGTTTCCAGGTCATTTAATCTTGTTGTAAAGAAGTTAAGATTGAAGGGCAAGGGATGTGAGAACTTCTACCAGGCCATCAGAAGCCTATCCATAATACTTTGATAGTCCAGCAACTCCTTTCTTGTGGGGTTTCACCTCCGGATTGGGATGACCCCGAAAGATGGAAAAGTCCCTCCTCCAACCCGTGCCTTCGAAGAAAGACTCAGTAGTCTTCTGTTGTCTGTTCTCAAGGTTGTTTATTGTTGGTTATCTACAAGATTCTTCTCCCTGAGCTGCTGTGGCCCGTTCAGCAGCTCAGACAAAGGCACTCTGCCTCTCAGGGGGCTGGTGCCATCTTTTATATCATATATTACGTACTACATGTTTACACTTTTTCTTCAATACCTACTATCTATATTGAATGGTGACTTTCTACTCTAAACCAATCTGTGAGTGCCAACATCACCAAAGACATGGAGGCTAGGAAGGAGAAAGAAGGAGGACAGGGCACACCCAAGTCCCTCCATCTTAGAACCCCTGACCCCCATGTACAAAACTTGGACCCCTGCGTACAAGGCTTAAAACCCCCCTGTACAGCACTCAGAAATCCTTCCCTTTATTTCGTGACTACTTCTACTACAATATCTAAACTTGTGTGTGTGTGGCTTGTAATTCTTCATATAGAGTTAGTAATTTGCTCCATGGGCTAAGATCGAAACCCCAAGAGTGTCTTTGGCTGCATGCCAGGGTCTCAGAGCCCCCTGCCAGCGGCTCTGGCCATCCAGGGCACCCAGAGGAGAGTCCTGGGTTCCGACACTTTCTGATTTCCAGTCCAGCTCTTATTTCCTGTCCTTACGGTAGTGTTGGCTATAATATTTTACCATCCTCCTTTTTGAGTTTTCCAATTAATTTTCCTTTTCAGATGTGTACTTGGAAATTGTAGATTCTATGGTAACATGAAAGATCTAAACTCCTGCTTTACTGTTTTTCAATGTTTTTCTTGTTTATATGTGCTCTGTATTGTTAATAATCTTATTTGTTTTTCAGGATGAATTTTTCTTAGCATGTTACCAACTTAAGGATCAGAGTTTTCCTGAGGCCATTGTCAATATTTGGTAGTGGTTTTTGTTGAATTTTAGTCAATTGCCAACACTCGACTTTCCAGAGCAATGTTGATATGGATATAAGACCTGACAGAGGTACTGTAGGTGCATCTTCATTTTCAAACTGAATTTATTTCTCTCCTAAGTTGTATTTCTCTCCACACCCCTTAAATTTCTTCCACTCTCTCAGGAGTTAGAAATCGATATTTTTACATGAAAAAGGCCAACAATCTTGTCATTCTTTTTACCCAAAACTAACACAGAGTTAATTGGAAGTTTAGACTGAGTAACGACTAAAGAATTTGGCCCACAACAAAGACACTACATGAAAATGTATTTTCTTTAAAAGAAGAGGACTCCATCTGAAACAATACAATAGCATTTTTCAGTAAAATGCCCTACTTGAAAGTGATATATTGTCGAGGATTTTGTAGCATTGTCTTATCCTTGGACTGATGTATGGTAGCAGTTAAAATGATAGTCAAAACAGGAAATGTACAGAACAAGAAAGTATCTAGAAAAATATGCACAGAGTTTTTATGATTGCCTGGCTTGCCTTTGTTTACAAGCTCTTATTCATTAAGCAGTTTTCTTTGTATCTCTTGAAATTCTCTACAGCATTTCTCATGGATTTGCAGCAGCTCACATTGAAGGTGTCACACAAACATCAGTAATATTAGCACTTTCTTTCACTTCCAGCCTGAAAGCCATGCCAGGTTCATCAAACCTTAGCTTACTTGAAATCCTTGTTGAATCTACTGTATTCAGCAGATGAACCATGGAAAAGTTAGTGAGTAGCACCCTATTTATGTTAAAACTGGTCAAGATCAGAGAACTCACCCCACTCAAGGGGAAAAAAAATTAAAAAAAAAAAGAAAAGGAAAAGGAAAAAAGTACATAAGGACTTCTACCAGCAAAAATGACAGATTTTATAAGTAGAGATGACACACAGAATCAACTGCTGCTTAGTTCAGATACTTCTCTATCTGTGAGATGTTTCTGGTTCTCAGGCTGGCTGGAAGTTTGTAGCTTCCTCTCTCCTGTCTCTAAGAATCAGTCTGGAAACTAATTTTTTTCACTGCTGTATCACTTATGTCTGGTATAAGCTGAGCTGATGTGAAGCACTCCCAGTACAGTTTCTCTGAGATACAAGGTACTGCTGTACCTCAACCATGACTGAATAGTCGCTTTTTAATGACCACTATTGCAGCTGAATCAACAAGCAATAAGCGAGCAAAATTAAAGGTGTTTAATCTTTGATCTTGTGCGTAGTTTTGGTTTTGCCACCCATGATGATGCCAGTAAAAAACAGACACGTGAAACTCAATGTCAAAGCCTCTAGCTGTAACTGTTTAATTACTACTTCACTTACTGTTTAATTAGTGTTTGACCACAATGCATACAGTGTTTCTGATGTTAGCTGAAGGGTTCTCGCTAGTCTTTTAACTTCAATTTTTAAGCATGAGTTTCTCTCAGAAGGCAGTGGGGTGCCTTAAATTTAAGCTGATGACTTATTGTATGTAATAGCTCAGTCCAAATGAGTAGTAAAGAGTGGATAGAAGGAATACTGTAAGGGAATCTGTACTTCATTTGGGGCAGATTAAAGAGAAAAGTGTTCCAAATCCACCACATCTCTATGTAGTGAAGTCACAAATTAAAACAGGATCAAGAATGACCTATGAAGAACATCTTATGACTTTCCTAAATAATTGAAATATAAAGGGTTTCTGGAATCTAAAGAAATATCTGAGCTATTCTTCTGTCTCCAACAGAGACAGAGGTGTTTACAAGTATGAGGCACAGAGTGTATGTGAAGTCAGCCTTGCCTTGGAAATTCTTCCTAACTAGTAGTACCTGCTTTCCTGACCAAAAAAAGCACACATTAAATGCATTAACCCCAACAGGTTAAAACATACACAGCTGCATGATTTCCCTACATATATATGTATGTGAAACATTGCATAATGGTCTCAATCTGATTTTTTTTTTTTTTTACTGTCAACAGCTGGATCTTGAGCTGAGGATTTGGTATTCAAGAACATATTTGCTCTTTACTTTTTAATACCTGGGCATCAGTATTAACTTCTGAGAACCACAATGAGCATATGATGTTCCTGCACTAAGACTTTGCCAGATATGAGTGAAGCTGAACCCAGGATTTTCCATAGTCATGTTATGGAGGTCAGTTTAGGGCTGGTTTCCCTCTTCCTGGAGCATTCAGAGAATGGGCTGAAACATACTTACATCACATTCCAGGTGTCCAAGTGAAAAAAACTTTCTGGGCATCTACACAGATGATGTAAATGAATTATCTCCAAAATTACAATGTCTGTATTTAAACTTCTGCCACCCTCACCAGGCTGGGAGTATTCCAGGACAGCCCAGGATGCCAGAACCATCCTCCAACCCACTTAGTTCAGCGTGGGGATGCAGGCTTTCTCCTCCGCTGTAGTTTTACATTTGTGACAAGATGGAATCTCTACGATTCCCCTTGGCACCATTAAAAAAAAGGGCCCATGTTTGTCTATGCTGAAAGTCATCTCCATTCAAAGAAAATTAAATAAAGAAAATAATGACAAACTTTAAAAATAATTTTTAATACCTTAAGCTGTGTGTCAGCTACATTCCTAGACTTTTTTAAAGAAACGTATGTCAGGTTTTTCTGAAATCAGAGGTTTCTGAATTTGGCCGTTAGTGCTTTATACAATAAACTTTTCCTAAAAATGACGAATCACTAGCAGATGTTTTCTATTACCATAGTGTAGCTTTGTTATAATTCACTAGAATTGGTTTGATTTTTGCCATTTTCAACAACTTTTTTAGTGTGTTTATAAAGCTAATAAAAATATTTATCAGGGAGAAAGCATTACTATGCCACATCTCTACTGAAAAATTAGTCAGAAAAGTAGGGTACATAGTCTTCTTTAAAAATTATGACAAATATCAGTTTTATATAAATAAAGCAGTTTCAAACCCACAGCTTCTTGAAATAACAACTTCTAGTATAATTAAATGTTAAAACAGAATGGAAATCTGGCATTGAAAGAAAGAGGGTAATGTTTCATTTCCAAAGAATGCTGCTTTGAAAATTTGGATTCAGCTGCACATTTAAGCTTGATACAGTTCAAGTTATAAAAGGTAAAATATATGAGCTTGGACATTAGGTTAACTCCTCAGCTTCACTAATTTTAAAACTATTCAGCTTCTACCATAGAAATGGTAACACTGAAACCCTTTTTTTTTTTTTCTGGAGGAGGACTGACTGGAAGCTGAAATGATCAGCGCAACTTAAAAAAACCTTAGCAGGAGAGATGAGAGTCTTAAAGTGACCCACAGGATGAGTTCTTTCCAGGTTGCCATTCTGAAGGCATTTAATACCATTGTTAAAAAGATTTCTAAATTGCCAATATATATTTTCCAGATCTTATTAGTATCTCATTACTCATATTTAAAATACAGAATCAGTCATTATACTAATGGTATTTTACTCCTTCGTCATTGGTGTTTACTCCCCTCAAATATTTGCAGACTGTTATTTTTCCCTCTTAGTCATCATGACAGCTGGGCAAATACCTCAGAAAATTTTTGCAAATATTTGTGGAGTTCTGAAATGAAGCCTCATATCCTATTTTATTAAGCCATGGTGAACTTCTTCATTTAGGAGAAGGGAGCAGCTTTTCAATAACACTTTCTTCCCTATAGGTTAAAGTTATATATATTTATGTGTTTTCTGCAATCCTGTGTGTCACATTAACACATTACAGGGCTTGCTTTTTTCCTTAGACACTTAATTTTGGAATAATATTTATTTCCCTACTTTTCTGATTTTTTTAACTTGAGACTTCTGAGAATTTTACAGAGTATACAAAACCTCCTTCCCCTTACAACTCCTTGAATCAACAGGCAAGGCTGTTAAGCCCCATTTGGAGGTGTTTTTAGCTCTTCAAATAACTAGTTAGTGAATACCTAAAGTAACATATGCAGTTGCAGCATTTCTGCTCAGTACTGTGTGCTTCTCTGTGCAGGCAGGATTCTTTCCTCTCAAAGAAGTCATGAAGACACAGCACTGTGTGTGATTACCCTAAACCTGCTAAGCTGTTTTATTTCTGCACCTATCTGTGATATGACATGATGTCATTAACTTGACTGTAAATTTGTACTTGATTCAGTTCAGAAAACAGTTCAGCATGGGATGCTAAATTATATAAACAGGCTCCAGGGGGGGTTATTATTAGTTTTTTAATTCTATTTTTTAAATATTTGATTTGCATATCTACACGGGGCGAATATTAAGCCCCAGGTGAGATGACTTAATGCAATGCAAAACTAGTGACAAGGCACTGTGTGCCAAGAAATGCTCTATATTTTATATTAATTAAAATAGAGAAAGTATGTTTGTGTGTGTCTATGTGTGTGTGTGTGTGCATAAAAGTGGGGGTAGTGCAGCAAGCCTCCAGCTCTATTGTATTATGTTTAGTTTATTTGCTTTGTGAGGACTCAACATCCCCATCATTTTTTTTTGCATTTTCTTGATTCTAGAACACTACCTATTTCCACCCTAAAGCAAAATCTAGCTACAGTCCAATAGTTTCAGCTCTGAAATGTATTGTGTCATGCTCAACAGTGAGGATCACATCAAGTGCCACTCTCCACAGTGAAGAGAGCAGTAAAACACAGAACTCCCGGGGCTTATCTTTTTCTCCAAAAAAATATTGAATTTCTATCTGTGGCCCACAGCCCTCCCTTTCAAATCCTACTGATGCCTCTGGCAGGAAGATCTGGTAGCAGGAATGCAGTCTAAGCAGAGGCTTAGCACAAAACCTGTTCCTCTTTGGCAGGCCGCCATCTTTTCTGGGGGGTGAGGGGAATTAAAGGTTCCTAAACTGTTCTTACTGGTTGAAGGATTTTCTGGCTCTGTCAATTTGATATTGAAACATTGGGGTATTTTCTTTTCTATTATTTCAATTTTTTTTTTACCATAGGAAAATCAATGTCTTGGAAAATATTTGCAGTTTTGATAACACAATGACACTCACTGTATTGCTGTTAGTGCATTGTATCAATATTGTTTTGACGTAAATGATGGAATGATAGTAGCAAGATATAGATTTCTAACTTTCACATCTTGGTACTTGATATCATGCTAATTTCTTTCGATGAAGTATTTATGGGTAATATTTAGATTATGCCTTTCTGGAATATTTTTTGAAATTAAAATCTGCTTGTATCTCTAACAGCATAGACACTCTTGTTTTGCTATTTAAATCCAATCTATATTCCCTCAAGGACATTTTACTACCCAAGTAATTGGTGAACATTTTTACCCAACCACTAGCAGTAAGTGCAATGACTTTAAGATACTTGCCTGAGTTTCCTCAGCTTCTGCTGGCAACCAGGTGTGGGAGTGCACATGCTCAGCTGATTTCCAGTAGTTAGAGTGGCAATTTTAACCTCTTCAACCTTGGTCATTACTAATAGCAACTCTGTGAGCACTCTGTATTGGCCCAGGAGTGAAATAACCATTGAATCATAGAATTGCTAAGCTTAGAACAGACCTCCAGGACTGTTGAGTTTAACTGTTAACACAGCACTGCTGTCATCACCACGAAACCATATCCCCAAGTTCCATGTCCACACATTTCTGAAGACTTGCATGGATGGTGATACCACCACGTCCTTGGGTATTTTGTTCCAGTAGCTGACTACCCTTTCAGTGAAGGAATTTTTCCTAGTATCTAAATTAAACATTCCCTCGTGCAACTTCTATTGCCATTTCCTGTCTTCTTGTCCCTTGTTACCTCAAGAATACCAACTTCCACCTCACTAAAATCTTCTTTCAATTATGCCACTGCCCCCAGAAATTTAGAAAAATGAATATGCTTCTCAGTCTGTTTTACTATGTTTTCCTCAAGAATGCTGCTGTAAACCAGGAAATCTGGTCACCACCCAGACCAGCCCATTTTGTGCAGTCTGTCTTTCACCTCACCCGCTAGGAAAGTCAAACTCCACTCCACTGCATTTGTATGCACATGCAATCGGTGTTTTCAATTCCTTTTAAAACAGTTTTTTGATCATATCTAAATTTTTATTAATGTAGTTATTTTTTTAAAAAAAAGGAAAGGGCATAATAAAATTATTTGATTATGTGAGGTTAACTTCCCTTTTTAGACAAATTATACTTTTTGATACTATGTTTTCAAATGTTGTGGCCTACCGACTGCTTCAAACTTTTTATTTGACATTTCATTGGGTTTTTTATTTTAGTAGCCTCATAATACTGATTTGGTATTACAATGCACACCTACAAAACACCCCTCTGATGAAGCTCTCTGAGTGCAAAAATGTCTAAAGCTGATAATTTCAAGCTAAAAGTCTTCTTGTTCCAGAGTCAACCCCAGAAAGTGACATCTTCAGAGCAAAGGTACACAGAAAAGAAAGTTTCTTGAGAATATAATGTCTACCTGGCTACATCTCATCCAAAAGTCTCCTGCAATAATGTGTCACAAAATAGTGGTATGGTTGATAGCAGTGGGTTTTCTGAAATTATAATAAATAATTATTTATTATAAATAAAGTAAATATTATTTTCACCTCTCATTTGAAACTCTCCTTCTGTTCACATGCTCTTTCAGCTTTTCACAATCTGAAACTAGTATTCTAGAAAGCCAAAACCCATCCCTTTTGATTGAATGGGTTAATTAATAAAGATGTCTACTATAACTAGATAATTTCAACTGTCCAAAATGTTGTCATCTTCTAAGTTTCCCACCATGAGTCTGCTAAGATTTAATCTTTGCTTTCCTCTCAAAATCTCATTTTTTTCCTTCTCCAGACTGGGTCTATAGGTGTGTATAAAGGGGGGATATGCCAGTGTTCAGCTTAGCCCTTCAGCAGCTGCGCACCAAGCTGCTGATGCTGCCAAATATTTTTGGGTAAATACCATACATCTAAGTGCTGGTTTAAGTGATGAGTGCTCAAAGTAATGGGAAAAAGTCATCTTTTTGGGGACTGCCTGTACATCCTGTACAATCTGAGGTTTGATTTTTTTGTCAATAGGAGGAGTATTTGGTGGGGAGAAGGTTTCAATCATGCAGACCATGGGGATTTGAATATTGACATCCAGAATCTGTCACCTTTTTTCATGTTAAGCAATGGCTCACTTTGAAAACGGCACCCTCCTGCCCCCAACCCTGAAAATACTGTAGAATAAATTTCTAATCAAAGGGAGCCAGATTTAAGAAATTGATTGGGAATGACAAAAAAATTTTATAATGTGCTCAAGTTTATGAGTGCATATGATAAGTCTTCATGTTCCCTGTCTGGATTTGAGATCAGATCTGAGCAGCATACCACTGGAACTTGTTCCTGTTTTGTTTTATTTTGGACATATTTTGTGCAGTCTGCCTTTCATCAATGTGAACTGAATTTTCTCTCTAGCTCTTCTTTCAGTCACATTGTATTTTTACAGGAGAATTTTTTCTCTGCAGTCAATTGTTACTCTATAGATTGATGTAAATTTGGACTATTTTTATTTGTGTAAATGATCACATCATTCCAGAGTTTGTAGTTTTGCATTCTTAAACTTGATGAAGAGAACCTAAAAAGAAATTAAAAAATAATAATAATAAAAAATGTGCGTAGTATTGATGTTATTTCTGGTTTTGTTTAAAAGTTAAAGGGATTTACATGGAAAAGGGAAGGAAGGGTATGTCATAACTTGTGTGCTAAGTAAAAGGTTTTGTTTGTATAAATGACATACTGCATTCATCATGCTCAAGACAAATGATAAACATTACATTTCAGCTTTCTCATAAAAATTAGGGATCTGCACCAATAGCACTAATTCCTCAGTGGACTGGTTCCATTTCTTTTACTGTCCTCCTTCCCTAGCACAGTTATGTGGTAGGACTCATGGCATTATTAGTTGCCATTGCTGCTTTCCCACCCTAGGATTACTGTCAAACTTGAACAGCTTGCTCTGTGAATAGCTTGGCCTTTCATTCCCAAGGTCCATCGCTTTTATTCTTTTCCTGCTTTTTCTGTTTTCATTTCCTGATGATGTTGTCATCATCAGTGGAGCTATGATGAAGAAGTTTGGTACTATTTATAGATTCTGGGCTGGTAGCCAGCTATTTTCATGCCTTCAGTGCTATTTAAGTCTATTGTTCATTTTTGATTGCAGTACAGCTTCCTCTCATTTTGCACCTAGAGCTGTGAGTTTTCTGACTCTATCAACAACAAAGTTATGGGTTTAGTCTCTGTTTTAAAAAGCCATAAAATGGAAAGAGTAGAAGATTTACTTCCTTTGTTTTTGTTGTATTTTACATGCTATCACTTAATATTAGTTATTAAAGTGGATCTTGCGCTTCCTTTGAAGATAGGATATGGTGTTTTAAAAGTTCAGTTCAAAGGGAGTTCATTTAGAAGATCATTCCTCTTTTGCACTGCTATGCACATGTGCAATAACAATATACTGTTTAAAAACTCTTGACAAATAAGGATAAATATTCAGCATGCTACATGGACAAGTGCTCCTGAGATTGCTGTATTGTTAGTACAAAGAGATACCTATTTTTTTTTGTGCGCTATACTGAAATACATCCCATTAGATTAAGAGTATGGCTCCTGCTCTTGCTCCCACAAGATCTCAGAGTTCTCCTTTTGTGTCTTCTCACTATTTATCTGATTATGGCTCTCTAAAATAGAGAAAAATAGAATGTTTCACAGTATCTTCCCCTTAAATTAAGTCCTGCAGAATACAATGAGGATATCTTGCAAGGCTATTGTTGATATAATAAAGCTGTTTAGTTACCTTGAACTGGTGCACCAACACTCTAAATCTAATAATGCAGAGACAAAAAAAGTTTAATATTATGTTTGTGACTTAAACTGATAATAAAAAGAGAATTGTTATTTAGAGTGATGTACTGCCTTGAAGTTAGTCTGTTGTGAATGCATGGTACGTTCTGAGGCACAGAAGCATGAGTAGAGACAAAATCATATATTGCTGGCAAGTTCTTGCCACAGCCTTCTGAAGCTTAGCCTTTGTTTATGCAGGTGTAATTTGTATTTCTGGCTTTGCAACTGCATGTGAAAGATAATCTCAGGCCTTGCATCAAAAACTCCCTGAACTGCAAGTTTGATTAGGTAGCTGAAGAGGTAAATAGTGTAGTGTTTAAGACAAGCTGAAGTTTTGCCAACCCCCAGTGACACTGCTGTTTATTCACCAGAAAAGACTGAGATTAACTTTTTAAAATATGCCTTATTTGTCACAAACCAATTGTCATTCCAAAGTGCTAGACAGAATTCATTATTACTTTAGGAAAGGACATTTAGTAAAAATTATGCAGGTTGTTGATTTGGTTAACATAATAATCTAAGTTATTATAACAGTGCATACATTTTGAATTTACCTTATTTCTAAAGGATGGGCAAAGTTATTCTGATGTTTTTAAAAAGAAATTATGTCTTTTTGCAACAGTTATTCCTTCATTACATCCAAACTAAAGCACAGTCCACACTGTGAGTCTTACTCCTTTTTCATTAGAAAGTATTTGGAATGAAGACTACTCCTAGTGTAAGGTCTTTTGAAAGTGAAGAAATAGGATGAAAATGTTCCCTAACCATGTCTGAGGAAGCTGATGTGGAATGGAGAGTAGACATTTGCAATTGATCATATGGAGAGCAGAAACAGACAAAAAAAATGCCTTTCAAGAGAATTCTCCATTTTTTTGTGTTGGTGGCTGAAGAGGGATTAAGCTCTAGATGGCAAAAAGGTTGGAGTTACCTTTACTTGAGTTCTAAGTTTTACTCTTCTATAAATTTACTGCCTGAGAGTTTTGACTACAGGTCTTAGGAACATAGATTAGTGTTAAAGTGAAATATAGGTGTTTATACAATGAAAGCAAGGAAATGTATGTGATTATACTCCATCAGCAAAGAAATACATCTGACTTTTGTAGAAACTAGGAAGTGTGGTCTTCAGAGAGTCGAGGTATTATTTATGTTTCTGATAAATCCACAGTGACCAGATTGTGTAGGCACTAAAGGACAGGTTGTCTCTCACAAGGGAAACCTGATTTCCAGAATGCTCTCTTGTTTCTCTAAAAGGTAGAAGGAATATAAGACACAAACATGTGCAAGATAAGTTTCAGAAACTGTCATAAACCACCTGGAGACTTCTTTTTTTTTAGCTAATAAAATTATTCTGGTCATGCAGAAAATTATTATTGCATACCTGTAGAAAACTGTAACCTCCTAAATATCTAAGTCTGTTTGGAAATTATAGATGAGGTGTCTGAGGGGCTATGTCCCTTTATGATTCTGGTTTATTAGTCTAATGGTCTAATATGGTCTAATGTCTTACCCAGACTTCAACATGAAACAAAAGAATCACAGCTGTTGTCATTCAAAACCATTTGATGGAGTGCAAGACTGCACTTTAAAGTAACCAATAATCAGGTTTCATTTATGGGAAGTGGGTGACAGGTTCTAGGTCCTCTTTGGCTTGAGAAGACATAAACCATCATTTCTTACCTCCTAAAAGTGACACCATAATAACTAAACAACCTTGAACAGGACTGGTTTTCTGTCATTCATTTGAAGAGAAGTCACTTGTGAATAAAAGAAGAAAATTAATGTGGGACCCCTGGGCCCTGGAAGGGCAAGCTCCAGAGGAAGTGCCGTTGCTCCAGTGGCTGATAGGACACTGTTCTTTGGGAGACCTCACACTTCCTAGGACTGTTAATGTGTTTTCCATTAAACAGCTGTCAGAAACAATATATTGTTGTCACCTTCACATTTCCCTCCACCTGTGTTTAAAAAAGAAAATAGCCAATCATCCCTTTTCTTGAAGGGAAAATGTGGTCACTGTTGCCTAATACAAGGCTTTGTGTTAAGCGTTGTTGTGAGTTGACTCTGGCTGGACACCAGCTGCCCACCAACACCACTGTATCATTCCCATTCCCAACCTATCAGAGGAAAGAAAATATAAGGAAAGGCCCATGGGTCAAGGCAAGGACAAGGAGCGATAACTCACTGGTTTACCATCATGGGTAAAGAACATCCAATTATGGGACATTAGTTTAATTTATTACCAGTCAAATCAGAGTAGGGAAATGAAGAATAAAACCAAATCTAACAAAGCCCTTCCCACTACCCATCCCTTCTTCACGGCTTAAATTCATTGCTGATTCTTCCCCACAGTGACCAATGGGGATGGTGAAAGCAGGTTGTGCTTAGTCATCACATGCTGTGTCTGCCACTCCTTCCTTCTCAAAAGAGGACTCCTCACACTCTTCTCTTGCTCCAGCATGGGTTCCTTTTTTCCATGGAGTACAGTCCTTCAGGAATAGATTGTTCCAGCATGAGTCTCCAATAGAGTTACCATTCCTGCCAGCGAACCTTCATCAATATGGGCTCCTCTCTCCATGGGGACAGATTGTGGGCTTCCCACAGGGTCACTGCCTCCTTTGGGCATTTACCTGATCCACTGCTGGGTCCTTCAGGGACTGAAGATGGATCTCTGCTTCACTGTGGGTCTCCACTCCTGCCTCATTTTGGTCTTCAGCATGGTGGATCTCTGCTCTGGCACCTGGAGCACCATCTTCCCTTCCATCTTCACTGACCCAGGGGTCTGCAGGGATGTTTTTCTCAGACTCCTTTCTGCAGTTGCAGCTGCTGTTGTACAAGTTTTTTCTTCCCTTCTTGAATATGCCATCCCAGGAGTGCTATCACTGAAGCTGATGGTTGATGGGGTCAGTCTTGAGCAGTAGCAGGTTCACCTTGGATATGGCAGGCATCATGGAAATCTTCCAGCAGCTTCACCCAGAAGCTACCCCTTTAGCTCCCCTGGCTACTAAAACTTTGCCATGGAAACCCAAATCAGGCATCTAGTCATAAGGGCTAAAACCATGGGTGAATTGGGGTTTCAGATTCAGCTCTCTCTAATGTTTTCGAATATTTATCATGGGCCTGCTTTGGTTGTTTCAAATCCCAGTCTTAATTCAATGCATAATTCTCTCTGGAGGCTGTAGAGAGATTTTGAGATGACTAGAACTGAGGGACCAGATATGTAGAAATTTACACTTTTATAAAGCCAGCAGTATTTACATAGAGGATATCTGCACAAATCAAAGGATGAAACCAGTATTGTTTCTGTGAGTACACAGCTTATAGCTTAGTGCTTCAGTCAGGCTATATTTGATACAAAATTACTGGAGTTTCATAAAATCAACAAAAAGATAGCTCTGTATTTTAGGTGACAGTCAAAGATGGAGAATAACAAAAGGCAGATGTGAAGTCTGAAGCTGAACTGACCAGTCTGAATTGATAATGGTATTTACAGTGGGAAGGACTACCTTTTAATATTAAGAGTATGGATTTGAGTAGATTAGTGGATTCTGTTTCAGACTTCACCACAAACACTTTGATTCTCCTCAGGTCTCTTTGAGTTTGTGTTCTGTGTAAAAGAAAATCTAAAAAGAGCCCTAGCCCTAAATAAATTTTATACCGAGATCTACTTTTTTATCCCTTAACCCCTGTGGAGAAAAATGTCTTTAAGACTCCGATGTAATTTTATACTGTAGTTAGTTCCCACTGATTCTAGGAGGAGTTCATCAAAACCAGTGAAATTCTCAGCACAGGGAGCTTGTTTGAAATTTCCTTAAACAGACCTAGAATTGTATGACTTTGTGTCTGTGTACACAAATATAAAAATAGGTATAAACTGCCTGCCTCATTAGTACAGGGCATCTTTTGAACCATAATTATTTATCTTAGAAGGGATGTTTGCAATTCTCAGATGGAAAGATAAATGTGTTATTATTATGAATAATTAATTTTCAGTGGTTGTGTAGGATTTCATGGCATGAGAGTTTCATTGAGTTTAATGGAATTCACATGGCCAAGTCCACTCACTGCTGTAAGTCTGCAGGGTTTTGGGATTATAAAAAGAGATAAAAGAATCTCCATGTCTCCCACAGTAAATTACATGCCCCATTCAGTATAAGGGGAGGCAAAAGTGAAATGCCCATTTAAAACAACCAGGTCATATTTGTCTGGCAAGATGTTGATATAATCAACAGCATCTTAGTAGAAAGCTGGACCAATCAGAGGATTACAATAAAAATTTGATGGAAGGGGCTATTTTAATAGACATACTAACAAAATTATTTTCTTGGCAAGTTGTAGTAAAGAAATACCTGAAATTGGATTGGTTTCTAATGTCAATAGCATATTGAAGTCTGGACAGATTCTGAAGTATCATGGCCATATATTTTTTAAATGGCTTTTTATTTTGGAGAAGGCTGATAAGGAAGAGATTGCCTCTCAATCAAGAGGAAAATGGAAAATATGATGAACTCAACTGCGTAGCGAATATCATTCAGAAGTTTTGATGCAATGCCAAACATTGTCACTGGTGTGAATGAAGTCTTGAGGAGCTACCAACCTGCTGCCAAGCAGAGTGAGCTCTGAATGGGCAGAAGTACAACAGGACACAGGACATGATCCAGTATGTGCTGAGATCTGGAAACAGCATTTCAGAATGTCTGTCACCTTCCTTATCCATATCCCAATCACCTATTCAGCACTTTGTTTCAGCCAGTACCCCATAGTACTTTTTTTTTACTGAGCAAAAATCACCATCTGGTAACCCTGACTTCCTCAGAACTCATCTTACACTAATATACTAATCCTGAAACCCAAAAATACTGCCATAGCTTTCTCAAGCTGCTCAGCCTTCATCAATGGCTTTATGTATCAGTGATTAATTATACCAGTCCCTCTTCTGTAGCCTTCTCTTCATGAATGACCCTTAATTTTCCTTTTTGATTAATATGACAATGTTATGGAAATGTACAAATAAACTCTACTGCACTAAAAATCTTCCTTTCAAAGAACACAGGCAGAATTATAGAAGCAATGTTGCATTAAACTGTTTCATCTTGATTGGTAACAGGCAGTTCTTTGCACTATTGTCCTAGGTTCTGAAATCCCTGCTATGTTATTATTTCAGGTGCATCAGGTTGCGTTGGGGATAAAAAATTAAGAAGTATCCATCATGTCCAGCTTTTCTACATCTTCAGAATGGAAGTAAGACATTTCTTTTGCCCTCTCTGTTGTTCTGGCATTTTGTCTTCTCAGAGCTGGATAGGGCCAGAATTACAAACAGGAATATAGAATCATAGGTTCATAGAATAGTCTGAGTTGGAAGGGATCCACAATGATCAAGTCCATCTCCTGGTCCTGTACAGAACAACTGAAAAAATCACCCAATGTGTCTGTAAGTGGTGTCCAAATGTTTCTTGAACTCCAGCCAGCTTGGTGTCTTGAACAGTTCCTTGGGGTGCCTGTTCCAGTGCCCAACCATGCTTTGGGAGAAAAACCTTTTTCTGATATCCAGCCTAAACCTCTCTTGATACATCTTCAGGCCATTCCCTTAAGTCTTATCACTGGTTACCAGAGAGAAGACATCAGTGCCTGCCCCTGTGCTTCCTCTCACAAAGAAGTTGTAGACAGATAAGAGGTCTCATTTCCTCAGTCTCCTCTTCTCTAGGCTGAAAAGACTGAAATAACTAAGCCTCTTCTTGCATAGCTTCCCATCAAGGCCCTTCACTGTCTTCCTGGCTCTCCTTTGGGCACTGTTTAGTAGTTTGATATCATTACATTGTGGCACCCAAAACTGCCCCCAGCACTCAAGGTAAGGCTGCCCCAGTGCAGAGCAGAGCAGGACAATGCCCTCCCTTGCCTGGCTGGCCATGCTGTCTGATGCCCCTCCGGACACGCTTGGCCCTCCTGGCTGCTGCTGACTCAGATTCAACTTGCCATTGACCAGGACCCCCAGGTCCCTTTCCATATCACTGCTTTCCTGCATCTCATTCCCCAGTCTGTCCATATATCCTGGGGCAAAATCTAGGACTTACTATATTTCATACTATTGGTGATCACTTAGCCCTCTGATTTGAATGTATTGGCAATATGGTTCCATTTGAGATATATCCTCTATGCCTAGACAGATCAATGTATGGGACTCCACTGGGAGGGCAGTTGTCATATAAATGACAGTAAAATTTCAGGTTAAAGATTCTTAACAAGATTTGGCCTTATTTGGCTTAAAGAATGAAAGAAACTGAAGGTAAATGCTGGATTCTTAAAACTATCTTTTTTCAACATGTGGTTAAGGAGGATGAAGGTAAAATGCTCGATGTTAGCCTGCCTGTTGTGACCTGAGACAAGGAACGGCATATGGTAGAGTCATTCCTACTGCCCTTTCAGCCCTGTTGAATGCTGGCTGTGATAAAAATGAAGATCAAGTTGGGATAAGAAATTACAGCTTTCTATTCATGTTTGCCTAAAGTGATTACACCCTTAATGGCCTGAAGTAGAGTAAATGTAAATTATCATCATAACAGGGGTTAGTTTAATGAACCCTTCTCAAATATTGCAGATTTTTGTGTTATAAAACTGACACTCTGTGTGTCATCAGACACAGAACTGGAAACAGCAAAGCAAATGTCTTCCATGAATATATACTTTAAAATTGACTATCTTGCATAGGTGGATTAAATATTTGATATAGCTTGATACACCTGCTGGAAAAATAAAGCCTTCTTGCTGAGTGTTATAGCAACAAGAGGATTGAGTAGGTAGACCAGAGCACTTTCTATGTTCTTAAATATCTATATGTTTGTAACATACATCAAGGCAAAATAAATTTCTAGGCAAAATATTTATTCAATAGATACTTACTAGATCGATTTCAGTGCTGAAGGAATAATGCAACAAAAAACATTGTTGACAGTAGAAGTGGGGTTTTTTCTACATATTTTCAAATATCTATGACATAATGCATTTCTTGCACTACACCTGTTTATTAAAATATCCATAACAGGACACTCTTTAAATAGAAATTAAGAACTCTTTCATTAAAATTATTATTTCTATTCCTTCCTCTCAATGTTATTGAAGTGGTTTGCAATTTGCAGGTATTGGGACTATTCTATAGATTAACGTCTTTGGGAAAATTGGGTGAAAACCTAACTTTATTTATTCAAATAAAGTAAAAAATAGCAATTAAACTTATTTAAAGACAAATTATTTCTAATGTATTTCAAACATATCTTAGTCTTTCTTCTTTGCTCAGTGTCATTATATTAATATTCTATTTTTTCTTTTTTTTATAAAAAAGCTATCTTTTAAATTTGCTGTACTAGTGGCTTTGATTTGAAAATTTTGAAATAATTCCATGTATTTGACAACCTTTATATCTACTCAGTTTTCTATTTAGTTTCCTCAATTTCATGCTATGTCTCTGTCCTTATTTCCTCATTCTTGCCTATATTTTAGCTTCACACAAGGTTGTTTTATAAGGAAAACAGGCTGCCACAACACCAAGATGATAATCTCTTTTTCCCTCTCCAGTTTTGATATTGTCGATATTGACTATCTTGAAAAAATGCAACACAAATTACAATCTGAATTCCACCCTTTGGAGTACATAAAGCAAATAAAATGCTTGTTTCACAAGAGTTTTGTATCATATAAATTAAAGTAATTCAAATACATGAACTCATAAGTGTTTGAATTTTATGACCTCTGAGTCATCCTAAATACAATTTGATTGCCTTAGGGTGCATTGAGCTGTTGCAAAACAAGTTGCCTTCACAAAAAGAAAATAATCATAGAAATGTGCAAGAATTAGTTTTAATGTAATTTAGCATGTAACCCTGTCAATTGCAATATATACGTTTCTAATTTCTGCTTTTGACTTGCACTAAAATGCACAATGATGATTACACAGGTAAAATATTCAGTGTTATGCTATGGCTACAGCAAGCATTGATTAAACTCTCCAGTGTTCATGAAGGCTGACAGGGATTCAAAGGAGGAAATGTAAAACTTGAAGGTACAGCAGTATAGTGACATTTCACTCTATAAAGCTGCCAATATTTTAATCCTGCACGTAAATCATTTTCATCAGTTCAATTCCATATCTTAATTTGTGTAGCAAACAAAGTATTGGATTGCATTATGTTTAATAATTAAGAATGTGATATCAATTTCCATATATTTTAAGTTCCTGGAAAGAAATAGAGCTAACATTTTTAGTTTCAATTTGTTTGTTTTACAAAATAAGACTGACTAAGGATTTAAGGATTAGGTCTAATTTTCATGCTGTGACCAACCAAACTTTCATTATTTGTTTTTCTGGAACCTTTAGTTTCTTTGCCTAAGTGATGTCTTCGTCAATGTTCATGTTGTATTCATTTAGAGTGATGATTGATATGGTAATAGATACAGTGTGATTGAAAGCAACCTTTGTCAATAGGAAGGCCAAATACTCAAACAGTGTATTGGTTTGAGTTTGCTCATTATTGGAGACCTTTCATAGTCATATTGACTTGCTGTCCAAATGTTGTTACTTACCTGATGCTTTCATTGTTTAAATGGTATAGACATTGGTATTGAACATGACTTTTCCCAATATTTGTCTTAAAATACACACACAGCTCAATTATCCACTGAAAATTCTTAAGGACTTTTTTCAAAGTATTAAAATGGTATTTGGGAACATAAGCTAAATGTTTGTGACAGGGAAAAATACTGTTATTTACTGGTGACGCTAATGCAATGTGTTCTGCACTGTGAATTTGTATTTCTCTATATTAGAAAATTACCAGACTTTTGCTTGTCTGAAATGCTTTTTTATCACAACAGCAGAAGTCCAGGGAACCACACTTATTGTAAAAAGAGCATTCCAGAATCACAGAAAATATAATTGTTTTCTTACATATAGATTTTGCCATTCAAGAGTGTTTCTATTCTTGACAAAACTCTTCTGGACTTATTCTGACCCTAACCATGTATTAGACATTCCTACAGAAGATGTGACCTTGATTTCGATACTAACACATTTCAGGAATGTGAAGAAAAATGCACTTCCCTTCCTTATTCAGAGTCATTGTGCTTTGAAACTTGACAAGAGACCAGGCTCCACTAAACTCTTGTGCAAAAAAAAAATGTAGAAGTACAACACAAACAAAAAGATTTTTTTTTTTAATGCAAATACAGCAAGTCTTCCTGGGAATTATGATTTTCAGTGCAGCCCAAATAGCAGCAGGGAAGTAAGATACCTCTTGGAAGACACAGAACAGAGGAAAATCATGAATTTGGCATGAGAGGTTTAGATGGCATGGACAGTTCTCTGCACTAACAGACTGTGTAATTACAGTGGAACAATACTGTGTGACTATCCTTTCTGACTTGCTCATATCTTTAACAATAGATCTTCCATATATTCCTAAAACTTAAGACTTGCTTTCAATAAATCTTTTTCATGGTTTAAAAGGACTTCAGTTACCTTCTTACCCCCTCTAAGCTGCTGCCAAAAGACAGTAGTTTTATTGTAGATCTTTCCAGGTCCCCTCAATTTTAAAAATCCACTCAAAAATGAGATGACAACATAAATTCATCAACTTCTCATATATGAGAGTTAGGATAATGGAGAATGTGCATGAAAGTTTTTCTGTTTTATCTCATGTTTGTATTTCCCCTAAATAAATACACTTGACTGGAGAGTTCATTAATAATTCCAAATTTACAAACTACCACAAGTGATTTTTCAATCAAGCTCTGCTTACATATTGATCAATTAAATATATAGAAGACATTTACCATTTTCTGAATTCTCCTGTGCTAGTTCCTTCAGAAAAATGCAATGAAATGCTAGTTTGAAAGATCTGAAGATAAAATTGTTGTTAAAGATTAAGGGTTAGGTAGATTTCCTTCCAAGGCCTGAGTTATCCATTTTAGTCACTGAAGTTCCTGTATTTGTTTATTGTGATTTGATGAGCACTTCTGTCCTTTTAAATCACCTGTTGCTCAAATTAACAGCAAGCTATGGTTTTCTTTTTCTTAACAGTGCCAGCTGTCTTCCTTGCTCAATTTCCTTGCCTTGAGTCTCTGTCTGTGCATAGCTCCTGAATTTGTGACACTAACCGTCATCATACTGCAGCTATAGTAGAAGACTGTTAATAATATGCAGGCAACAATCCTTTTCTGTATTAGGATGAGAGAATGGATGCTGAAGAATATTATAGAAAGGGGTCTTTCTCCTGTCTAAGTGTCACAATTCACACCCTATATACCCTGGAAATACATGCAGGTCTAGTGAATGCCTGAGGTAAAGTTTCTTTCATTCATTCATTTCTGAACTGAGCAACGTCTTCAAATTGAATGTACACTCTTATGTACATTCATAATGCATACATACAGAAATATGTTTATTTCTTCGGATTTTTACTTCACGTTTGGTAATGTTCCCTTAATTAAAAATAAATGAGAAAAATTCATACCTGTAGATATTTATTAAAAAATCTCAGGACAGAAGCCCTCCAGCTTCTTGCATCATTTAATTTATAGGAATTGAATGCTGTGCTGTACTCAGCATATTTATTAAATAAATACATATTCCCTCCCAGAAAAGTAAGTTTAGGTATTTGAGAAGGTTTCTCTCTGCTTTCCTTATAATACTGATAAGGAAACATTTCTGTTTTAATAGGAAAACAAAATAAACAATCACTATCATTGTATTACCATCTGCAGCTCTCTTGACTTGGTAGATTATATTGTACCAAAAAGGAAACTTTGCATTGCCCACATTCTAATGTCAGTAATTCAAACTCTCAACAGGTACAATTGGAAAAAAATGATGGGATCAATGTTGCGACTACTTGGCTTTGCACATGCTAACTGAAATTGCCCCCTGAGCATCCCAGTAAGGCTTGCTCAAATTGCAGTGTTTTGCTTCTTAATATTTACCGAAAGTTGCCATTGAATAGCACCTGAACACCAAGGCATGTCCCACTTCAAGCAAATGGGAAAAGCATGCCATCAATGCTCCTGGTCTCTGAGCAGAAGGTACAAAGAGGGAAAAGTTACAAACGCTGAAATATAAAGTAGGAATGTAAAACGAGTGGCAGATGTTGTGAAAGACAATTCAGCAATGTCGGAAGAAGCCTGGAGAGTACAATTAGAAACAAGGCCAATGGAAATGTACCTGATGACAGGCATAGAGTGTACATATTAATTTTTCTTTCTAGACTGATACCAATGTTCCTTTCCTCTGGCCTTTGGGAATTTCTACATAATATTGCTGGGCAGATATGATTCCAGACTTCTCCTCTTCCGAGCTGTCAGAAGCCAAGCTCTCTAAACTGGAAACTATTTCAATTATTGGGTTTTTTTCCAGAAGTTCAAAAAGGAATAGGAAAACAGGAAAATCAAGGTAATAACATTTTTATTCTCCAGTAACATAAGCCAGCAATTGCTACTTTTTACTTGATAATAGTTACTTTTTATTTCATAAGTCAGTCTGGAATACAGAAAGCTTTCAGGTGCCTAACACTTATGAGCAACCTGTTTTGGTGTTGAGGGAGGGAAAAAACCAACTCCTGCAGGATTCTTACTGGTGAGAGGGCTTCTGGAAGAAATGGTGTTCCTTTGGATACATTGCACTTTTGAGGAAGTTAATGGGAATCCACTAGGGTTAAGAAAAAATTGCACAACTCTTTTATAACTTTAGAGCTTACAGTAACAATAACACTAGTTATTTAATGGGAGTGAATAAAATGTTCATGCAGGTAAAATATGGATAGTTGTGAATCAAGGGCAAAAAGTCATTCCAGCTGTGAAACATCACAGTGGGCACGAAAGGACTGTGAGCAAGAAGGTTTGAAAAAATCTGTTTGGATTGTGAAGGAGTTTGTTTTTTCAGGGAAGAGTAAATATTTTGTGCAAGTTTCCCTTTGGTGGTGAAGCCCTGAAGTTTTGTGCGCTAAGTTCCTTTTCAAGAGAGATGAAGCATTGAAGGGACTTCTGAGGAAAGATGGAGAGAGCTACTTGAAGCTTTTGTTTTTAAAACTGAAAAGACAATCAAATAGTGAAATATTTCTCTGTTCAGTTGTGAGCTTATTCCAAGAGCCAGTGGGTGAACAATAATGTGGCTACGAGGGAATCTGGTGATCTGATCTGACCTGCAGAAAACGGAGATGTTGCATTTGTGTTGCATTCTTCTTCCTGAGTTCATGAGCAGCACTGGGCACAATGAGTACTTCCACACAGTAATAATATTTGCCATTGGTATGTATAAAGATTTTTAGAGGAATAAGATAGCTGTTCATTAGCAAGCATTTCAGGTAAGTAAAGACAGCTAATGGAAGAATGCAAGTGGTGTGAGATAAAATAGAAGGATGGTTTTGAACCATCTGACCTGTGCTAGAGAGCACAAAAATAAGTGGAGTGGCAGGTGGAGGATTTAATGTGTTAGGTAAGCAAGTCTGAAAGGAGGAGTCTTTTCAGACGTATTCTATGTTTTTCATTGTCAATAGCAGGTAGCAGAGGAAACTTGATTAAAATTTGGAATATGAAAAACTAAAGAGAAAAATGTGTGGTAGAGAATCTAACAATGAGGAAAACTGAAAGCTGGTCAGAAATAGAAAAAAATGGGGTTCAAAGAAGTGAAGGATATAGCTGAAATTAGGGAACATAGTGACAACAGGGGAGAGGGAGGTTAGGGAGGGAAGGACAAATGTGTGAGTATCACAACCAGAGAGGATAGCTTGGAGATCATAAATACAAATGAGTGAAAAGCTGTGTAAGGGTAGTGAACAAGAACAAGATGTGATCTGATAAAAAAAGCAGTAGAATTTGAAGATAAAGAAAAGGAATTGGTTTTAGCTTTGGTTTGGGGGGTTTTGTTTGGTTTTGTTTTCATTTTTGTTTTGGTTTTGGTTTTGGTTTGCTTTCTTTTTGTTTTTGTTTTCTTTAGTTTCCCATTTAAACAAATGAAGGCTTTAACATATGGCACAGTTTGCTTCATACTTAAACCACTTTATAGAATATTTTATATCTTTATTTTGCCTATAAAAATATCTGTCTAAAGGTTGCTGCTGTTACAATTAGGAAAGAGGAATTTGCTCCAAAGAAACTACCAGGAATACCAGTAAACAGAGAGATTTTCCCATCAAAGTGGTGAATTTATGTCTGCAAACTAACTAACCAGTAGAGATTTATATCTTCAATGTTAGTGTGTGAAAATTAAACACTTTATTGGTGTTTGCCTGTCCATGATGCATTCACCTCCAGCTAGATGCTAATACTGTTTGTTAATATCTTTCCCTGATGGCATGTGACTTTATGACATGTGAATGTATCAGATCTGTTTAGCACTGTCCAAAATAAAATAGCATGAAGATATAAATGCTAATGGAGAAAGTGCACCATGGGGAATGTACATCATAACATGAAAATACTTTCTTTATGTACATGAGGTTTAAGCAAAGAATCTTGAGGTTTGAATGAGGTTTAATTTTTTTCAGCATACTCAGTCTCTCAATATTTTTCTCCGTATAGCATGCTGTATGTCACGTACTACATATAAAATGAAGCTCAAATTGCTACTTGCTACAAATTAAGCTGAAGAAGATCTGTGTCTGACCATCCTAAAGCTGTGAATTGAGCTTTCATGGATGGATGATTTTATTTCAAGTCACTTCTTTTCATTACAGTTGCCCCAACTATGGACTTCATTTCAGAAGGGCTTAAGAGGTGAGTGCAGGCAGTTTCGACATAAGTTATATAAATAAGTGTCATGGTGGGGTAGTTACATCAGATGTGAGATCAGTATTTGTGTAAGGGGTAACTGCACCAAACAAATAAATACCAGAATGACATGAATATCCTAAAAGGATTACAAAAGAATAGAAGAGCAAATGTACAGAAGTCCAAGAAGACAAAAAGAATTCCTTAGAAACACTGAATTCTCACATGATCACAACTTTTAAAGTGTGATATTGCACTTTGATGCATGTGTCTTTAATACATATAACTTGGAGATGATACACTGTTATTAGAGACTTATCATGCCTGATGTGCAATGCAGAGGCGTTTGCTTTGATGAATTGGAATTTGCTGTCATGAATCCAATGGCAGCAATGAGACACATCACTACCACTAGCATTCAGAGGCTTATAGCTATAATTACCCTATATTAATACTTGGACATATATGGGACAGAAGCAAATCTCTATCTATTTGTGTCCTCCACCACAAAATTCCTATTTCCTTCAATGTTTTATACGGCTGATGTGTTTCAAACTTAATCCTGCATATCAAAATAACACTTAGTCTTTATAGCTACACTAAGTGCTCATATCACTAAACATGTATATTATTCTAGACTTATTTCCATGAGATTTATGCATACTGTATAAAGAAGCAGAGGAAGAGAGAGACAAGTGAGAATTTCTTCCCTGCTTAAAAAGGATTTCAGCTGTTCAAAAGATCTGAGAGCAGTAGAAAGAGAAACATAAAGGAAAACAGTAAACTCTAGGAGCTGCATCCTTTGTTATAAGATGCATATTCATTGGAGAAAAAAAAAGCTGGAAAACTTTTAAAATTGCACATATACAATTTTCAGCTGCTCTTACTATTCTGTATGCCATTCAGTTTTAAAACAGACAGCTTCCTCTGTTTACGCAATTTTAGAACTGTCAGACTCTTCCTTAGAAATAATATAAATGCAGCTTGTGAAATGGTTTCAGATATGGGAAGCCACAAGGACTTTAATGGATTTCTAAAGTTCTTAAAGTCCTGTTTAAAATTTTAGGGAAAGAAAAAAATCCCATATTGCCCATAATTCTAGAAGATCTGGAAAAGCAAATGTACCAATTTCTCTTTTTACACAACGTGAAAATTACGAAGCAAATTCTCACTGTGTGATTGTCACACTTTTTTTGTAGGTTTTCATGAAGATCAGATGCAGGACATGGTCCAAGCCAGTTTGGGAATTCAGGAGGATACTATCCACACCTGGGTAGGTGGTATGTCTAACATAAAGAAATATGATGTAGTACAACAGCCTGGAGACCCTCAAGAGGGGGCTTGCCTGTGGTATAACTTGCAAACCTACAAGAACTGTGTTTGGTAGCTCAGTCTGGATGTTTGCTCTGTGTCTGGGCTGCCTAGATAAGCGCCCCACAAATTGTGACCTTCATGTGGATCGGAGGAAAACAAAAGGTGTGAGCACACTCTGTCAAATGCTGTAGAGACCAGACTTTATGAACAGTTAGGGAAACATTCACTAATCCTCTTCCTTCCTTCCTTCCTTCCTTCCTTCCTTCCTTCCTTCCTTCCTTCCTTCCTTCCTTCCTTCCTTCCTTCCTTCCTTCCTTCCTTCCTTCCTTCCTTCCTTCCTTCCTTCCTCCCTCCCTCCCTCCCTCCCTCCCTCCCTCCAATAGGTTTAACTAGATTTAATACAGGTGTCATGCTTAAAAGTGCCCAAACCTAGAAATACTCTGACCTCTGGTGTCTTACCGCTATCTGGTTTTTTTTTCAGAACAAAGCTGTTCTAAAAATATTGCATTTTTAATTTCATTAAGTATCTTGCCACTTCATTTCTTGAAGAGTTTGGTTTTTAGAAGTTATCTTCTTATTTTATCGCAAAGCAGGAACACACACCCTCCACTCCCCCCCGCCACCCCCAACCTCCCGAAACAAACTGTGGCTTTATGTTTTAGTATGGGGGGGTTTAAGTTCTGCAGAGGTGGTGGGGGGAATTTATGGTGGTTTTCTTGTGGGTTTTTAGTTGGTTGGTTGGTTGAGTTTTATATTTTTTTAAGTTATTCTGCTTAATATTAAAGGTATGTTTCACTACCTGTGTATCTTGCTTGTGACATACTTTACCTGATTCACTTTTTAATTTGTCTGAGCTTGTCTTATCACCAGTGATGTAGTCTGTTATTGATTAAATAATTCATTTAGCTGTCCCCAAGATGACAAATCTGCTTATTGTCACAAGAAAGTTGATATACTATACTTTGTTTACAAAGGTTGTACAACAGTCAGAAAGTAATGTATAACTACAACATTTTTATAGATTTTACATATTATGTACATTTCATTAACAGTTACATCCAGCAATAAATGTATATTTATATGACAAAAATTGAAATTGGCACTAAAATAACTCACAGTTATTGGTTGTGCTCAAAGTAAAGAGAAACAGGAAAAATTTGCATGGTGAATTAGCTTATGAACCTTTAATAATTTTATCATGTTTGCTAAGCTCTCCCATTTAACCCTTTGAACACTGCTTTGGGAATGCACAGAAATTTCCTCCCTCTTTCTAAACTTGTGAGCATAGTGTATATTTCATACATCTATAGCCACTTCCCAAATTTGCCTTTCCATATGAACTTTTCACATGTATTTCATGGGTTAAGAAGAGTTTATCTTGTTAATGTTGTGCTTAAAAATATAACTCTGTTCCTAATTTGACAGTACATTGAAGTAGACATATTTTTAAATTACAGTTCTAAGAAATCCTGTGTTTTTTTCATCCTCCCCTTCTTCACTCAGAATATCACCCAGCACCTGGATTAACATATTGAATTTAAAACAATATCATTCTTATCATCACCTTTTCAGCTACAGATCTCCAGACAGACAGAGTTATAGTCTCTGCTTGTAGAACCCATTTTCAGAGGCCATTTCAGAAACAGGCTTGAGAGGGCTTTCAAAATTTGGATGAGATGAGCAATGAAAGGGAGCACAGCAGAATTAGAGGTGTGTTTAGCACACTACTTCCATCCTGACAAATACAGCAGAGAAATTTGCTAGTAATTATTGCCAAGGAGAAGTAATGGCAAAGTTTTTGTATTTAAAAATTCTTCTTTCTTGCATTTGGGCCTGATATACTTCATCTCATCAGTTAAACCAAAGTATAAATGCCTTGCTTTCAATTAATAAATTCATAGAAACAAAGGAAGGAACATTGTAATTTCATAATTTTCAAGGCATTCCCTTATTATATATAAATTTATTTTACAAATGTTGGATAACATCTTTTTAGCAAAAAAGATGCTGGAGAAATTAGCAAACATGCTAACCAGAAAATGTATGTGAGTTAATCTTCAAGTGCAGTGTGATAGGAAGAGTTTTCAGCGTTACTAAATAATCAGCAAAAAAAGTGCTTAGGCTGCAAGTGTAAAATATACAAACTGGAAGTCAAGAACTTTGGAAATATACTATTTCACTCCCAAGGTAAAAATTTTTATTGTATTTTATCTATGTATTAATTTTACATTTAATGCCTTTGGATGTAACAAAAATTTGACCTGTGATGTTCAATAGACTATTACAATTCCAAAAACCATGTTAATCGCTATAGTTTCTAAAGGAGCAAATTTGGGTTATTTTTATTGCCTGTGTCACTCAAAAAATACATACAGTGGATTTATAAAGATGTATGTTTATGGATGTCTGTGTCTACTGACCTACTGAATAATGTACCTGAGTTTATATTTTTTTATATATATGTATATGTTTATATATGTTGACTAAACATGTAAATAAGCATTTTCAAGTGATTATAACCACCCAAGTTCTTGCCTAATGTCAATATTTTCTCACAAGTTTCAGTGCTATTTTCTTCACAACATTTCAGCATTTTTGATGCATACCATTCTGTAGATCCTTCCAGTAGATTCAAATTATATATATATATACTTCCAATTTATGTTTTTGTCATTTTAGAAGGCTTTATACACTGTGCTTCAGTAGAAACAATGATTCATATGTGAAAAAAAGATTAAAATATATTTTCATAAAAAGGCCACAAATTATTGATAAACACATCTATGTTTGCAGATTGGTTATTTCTCAGAGGTTATTTGGGGTCATAATTGTAAATCTCATTACCTTGCTTGAAGGAGAAGGTCTCTTTCATTATTACGGTGCTGAGGTCCATATCCCTGAAGCTAATTGCAAGGTATTGCTTCAGAGTTCTAATTGTTTGCCATCAAAATAGCTGTGTAAGCTTGATTAACAGTGTTCAGCAACATTCATAATAGTCCAAGCCTGGTCCTGCATAAAATAGAAACTGGGAAAAAATCAATGAGATTTAATAAGATCAGGAACAATCACTTACAATAGTACATCAATCACACAAAGTAATAGGTGCAGGATTTGATAGGGTCCTGAACTGCCTGAGAGATTCATAACCAGTACTCGTTAATGATTTGTTCATTTGCATTTTATCAATCCAGCTACAGCTGACAAGCAGAAGGAGCAGTAAGGAAATATGTTGACTTAAACTCATCTGAGTTTGCAATTAAAAAAAAAAACCAGATAACTTAATAGGAAAATCAGATGTGGCTATATATGTGGAAGGTGTGTGTATATACATGTGCAGATGTGCTGTTTCTTGCTGCAAGATTATAATAAATTCCCACTCTATAGTGGCTATTAGTATTCCCATAATCCCTCAGAAAGTCTGCTTATGTCTGAGAAAAAGTACAACAAAATATAAATTTTTAAATTCTCCTCGGTGCTTCACAATGTTTCTTTCTCATTGCATTTCACATAGTGTATTGCCATCACAATATTTAATATGAAACATGCATATTGTCTTGTTTTCCTACCCTTTTAAATAAATAAAGCCCTGGGCTTTGCCTTGGGCCAAACCCATATCAAACACAAAACCAATAGTAATGAGATGGCTTTCTGGTGATTATTATTTAGCATTATATCCTATATCAGCAGATTTTATGTCTTTCTAAAGTAATTAAGTTTTGTTTACTATCTGAACATTTTTTGAAATTGTCATGAATAAACATCAGATCTCATTTATCCAGACTCTTGCCTGTTTGCAATGCATCAGTCTTGTGTTCAAAATAAGAAACCCAGAGCCAAGCCAAGCTAAAATGCCACAAAAACCCCCACATGAGCTGCCTTGTGTGTGGATGAGTTATTTAGAGAGTGATCTTGTAGGTCTGTCTGCAGACTGTTTGTTTACCTCTGTTTGTTTGGTCCATTTTGATGAGTGTCTCATTATAAACCAGATTACACATCTCCCTTTTCTGAGGAGCAGTTTGCTCTGTTAGATGTAGTAATTCTAATTTATATCCCAATTAATGTGTTTCCCTAGTATATAGTCTTTTCTTGTCCTTGCACCAGATTTATTTTTCTTAACGGACAAAACCTTAAAATACTGTCTTTGGTTCTCAAGAGTATCTCGTGACCCAGAACATGTGTTGTTTATTTGTACAATGCCTTTTTTTGCTCATTTTAGTCAGCTTCTACATTTTAAAAGGAGAGCAGCAAATTCTTAATCAATATGTGCTCCTGTCACATCATCTTATACTATGGCAGCATTTAATACCAGTACACAGTCTGGGCTTCCTTAAGACATGGTTTAAAATGGAGATTGTCACACGGCAGTATGATATGGAAAGAATTTAATTTGGGTTCTCTGTGCTACATCAGGCCCTTTGGCCTTGGCAACTGTAATGGAGGACCTTCCCAGGTTAGGTGACGCTACGATTTTTGAGGTAAAAGGATGACTGAATTTATAGGCTGCCTGATGCTGTGATTTTAAGGTTGCACCATGACCACCCCAGTGGTACATGCTCCATGGAGAAAGAATTGGCAGGTTGGTGGCTTTGTCAAAAAATTGGCTCAATCTGTAACGAGATTTGAGAAATTATATTCTCTAAACTACTATTCTGGGACATGTAAAAACTATGAGCTACTGTATCAATCATGGATTAGTTGTAATAACTATTAATTTTATAGTACTTTCAAATTTTTTATAACTTTACAAATATATCCTGAACTGGATAATTAAATCCATGAGCTGTATTAAAATCAGAGTAGCAATAAAAAAAGGGAATTATTTGCTACAGTAAGTCTTGAGAAAAGGATATTCTTTCTCTGATTCTGAGCTGACCGTGAATAATTTGTGGTTTTTTAATAAGTATGTTTGCTTCATCAAATGACTCTTTAATGGAGAAATAATATAGCCTCTGAATTTTTTAGATATTCTTGGAAAAAAATACTAATTTGGCTCTTAGATGTATGTGATTTAAAGCTATGCTATTCATTTCTCTGAGTAGGTTTTATAAAATAGTCCCCTTGTCAGCTGCTGCTTCAGCCTGCCCTGTAAGTTGTCCTCGAGTCACAGATAACCTGTAACATCTAAACCACCGGAGTCACCAACTAAATTTAAGCCCAGGCTGATTTCCCCATTCAGTTTAAGTCTAGTTTGCAGAGTCTAGCAAGAGCTAAAATGTGCCACAATAAAGACTCTATCCTCAGAAAAAGGCAAGAGAAATGTCTGGAGTAGTTGCCTTTCCAATTTACTGACAGATGTGATCTAGCACCTTCAGTATCAAGCTAGGTTTTGCTACTCCTTGATTAAGCTTTTTCAGGAACGAACCTTCATCCCTGACTGCTGTGCTGGCAATGCAGACTGAAAACATCTTCAAAGAATAATTCCCCAAATCCTTGAGAAAAAGGCCAGGTATTTTTTCATTTCAGATCAATTGCTTGTTTTCAGATATATGTATGCATGATACCCAACTGCAAACTTTCTGCAATATGTAAGACCTTGAGGGATAAATGTGTGACTCATGAAACGGGGATGGACTCTTGTTATCTGGCTGTAGTTGTGGGCTGTGCCTTTTAGTGGGACTTCCAATCCTGGGAAGCCCTGAGCCCCAGTGTACTGCAGCACTGTCTGGCACCATCTCTGTCCCTGTAGCCCAGGACAGATAGAGCCTGGATTTTCCTAACCAAGACATGGGATCAGAGAAAGGAAACCTCTGAAATAGCCTGGGTATGTGAGAAAAGAAACAAGGAGCAGAGACATATGTCAGGTGTAGGGGATGGAGACATCTGTGTGACATAGACACACACACACCATGTGCAGGAATGTTCAGTGATTGATAATATGAAAATTTTAGGATTTCTTTTGAATGAGTGTATCGCTGCTTGGATCCTCAGAGGCAGTAGTTATCATCTTGCACTCTAAGAGCCAACTCAGGGGCCAGATCCTTGAAAGAAACTTTTCAATCGATTTCATTCTTAAGAGAGCTTTAAAACAGAATCAGTAAAAGATTTCCATAATTTCAAGAACCGTGGGGGGAGAAAAGGAAAATTCACAGAGCTTGTTATGGAGAATAGTTACAAGAAAACTGCAAAATCACATGCAAAAAATCTATGCAAAATCACTATGAAAATTACATGAAAAGTGAACATAAAACCAAGTCACTAATTATCTGAAATGCCTAATAAAAAGTGGTAGCTTGTGTTTACTCTGATTTTTTTTTTTTTCATTCTGCAAGAGCTACGTTATTTACCCTATGCCTGTTATGACTTTCAGAATCTAAAAATACTATGTTGGAAAACTATGTTCTTGCTAAAAAAAAAAAATACAAGCTTTAGAAGCACTTTTACTTGTCTCTTTGCAAAATGTTATATTAAAAAGTGCTTTAATATTGCTGCTGCTGAACTTTAAGGTGTGACAATATCACATTACTCTAGAATTTAGCAGTGTCTAACTACACTATATTTCTGTTTCCTTATAAAAAGAAGTGACTATGGAAAGATCTCTAAATATTCTGGGTGAATAAGAAGAAAAATACTCCAAACTGCATTCTTCCATAGGAGGAAATACCGAGGGAAAAGCAAGATCCAGTTCTAGGCAACTGCTGCTCTGATAAGGCACATCACACTAGAATGTTTTCTTAACCCAAAGAAGAAACAGAAAAGAATTTCATCAGTATGCCCCTGATTTGGGCATAAGAAAGAAGCTCAGACTGGTACTATAGCCTGACAACTGGTCCATACACCAGTTGTGATATCCACAATCTTTGCAAATGAGAATCAGGGTTTACCATGGCTACAAATCAGGTATGCAGACCAAGCTGGAAAAAAATTACCTTCTGCTTATGAAATTCTAAATGTTATACATGTTTTGGAATGCATTTTTAAGGCCTAGTTTTGAAATAAACACACTAAAAGTAATACAATTTCTGAAGACATCATGTTAGGTAACACTGTCAGCAACCACAGCTCAAGGTCTCTGTCTTTCAGTGAATTCCAGATTGAAAGATTTTCTGTTTGACTTGTGTTTTTTCAAGTTTTTCCTCTAGAATACTTAAAATATATACAGTTAATTTTCTTCTTCTTTTCTTTCCCTTCTTCTTCCTCCTCTTCTTCTTCTTTTTTTTCCCCTTTTCTTTTTTTTTTTTTAAGCTTGTCACCATGTTGTCATTTTTTGTCATGTATATTATTCCAGAAGGATTTGATGTCTGGAGTGATTGCATAAATCAACTCAACTATGTCACTACTTATAAGTTTGCAATATGTTAACTCTCTTCATAATTTACATAATGTTTAAATAATATACCTTCTTTTTCCCTTACCCCTACATTAATGTGATTAGAATCAGTGGAAGCGCTATAATTTTCTTGTAACGTGTGCTTTCCACCTACGCTTGCTTATTACAAGAAGTATCGTTTCTAAAACTAGCAGCCTCTGATCAGTTTAGCTGTCAAAAATTACTTTTTTCCAAGAACAAAATTACCTTATAAAATATATTATTGTTTCTCCTTAGTATTCCTGTTAAGGTAAACAAACAACAGAAAATTGTTGCTTTGTCTTATTTATTTCCATGCTGGCACCTAACTGTAAGTAGTAGTGGAATACATCTTCTGATATATAATGCAATTAAATTGATGGATAGTTAATTGAGTCAGTATGGCACACCATATGTGTACTCCTGACCTGAATGTCACTGGTCAGATTAAGGCTTCACACATTTGACCAAAGAACATATGCTGTTACTGAGAATGTGGCTCTAGATAGGGTAGGGATTTTTGTACACGGAAAAAAAATCATCATAACTGGCTTTGCTCTTTGGTTATTGGAGCCCTGGCTCCTTAGGAGTCCAGCTGTAAAGGACTTTAAAAATAATGAAAGTTATTAATTAAAAGCTTACTGACATCATGGCCATTAACTTTGGCAGGCTCTTTCATTAATTTATTTGAGGTCTCTTATTACATGACATATCCTCATCATAGCGTTTGTGCCTTTGTACATCAAGCTTGAGATCTTACTGGCTTTTAATTTGAGCTTAGCCTTTTCTATTTTTATCTCAAGTGCCTTCTTTTTTTAAAGAAATAAAATATTTTCCTTATTGATGGGCATGATACATATGCAAGTAATAAAGTAGCAGAAGGAGGGGAACTCATAGACCTTTAATGACAGCGACACATAGACATCAAAACACATACAGATTCTTACACAGAAACATTCTTGTATATATAGTTGCATCACAGTTTCAAATAGTGGTATCTTTAGAAGTGCCTTGCTAAAACATTGTTTTCATGATGATTAGTCCTAGTTTTTGGCAGATTTAATATTTCTGTTTTATCTTATTTATCTAAATAATATTTAATGACATTGTATTTTTGTCAGCTATTTTGCATATTTTACTTCTAAACCAGCTATTATGGGAGCTATTTTAGCTTCACAAATGTTTTAACGTAAATTATGTTATTTTACAAAATTATTGCAGTAGAACATACATCTGAGCAATAATGTTTTATCTTTGACATTGCTTTGATGACTCATCCATTTTGACAGGTAACTGCTTTAAAGCTATTTAGTTTGCATCAACACTGAGATAAAACGAGACTTGAACAATATGTACCAAAGGAAAAAAAAATATATACTGTCATTACATGGTTAGAAAAAACAAAGATTTGTAATGGGAAAAAACAGCTAATAGAGAAATATCTTTGATTCAGTCATTGCTTATTGTAGCAAAACTGCATATTCTTTGTCCACTGACTTAACCTAGAAAAAGAGTAGTACTGTCTCTGCCGCATAATTTGTTACTGCCACTTTGAGAAAGATTATGATAATGTACATATAACAAAATTGACAACAACGGAGGAGTCCTGTAATTTTGAACTAAATTCAAGGAGGCTGCTCTGAGCATAAGAACTAACAGTGTCTTCATTATGATTAGCTTACCTTTTCAAGTGTTCTGCTAGGAACCTCTATCACGTAAATTGAGGCAGGAACTTTATTATCATCACTATAGCAACTGCAGGGAAATTTATTTCAAAACAGTTGGCTACCTGAAAATTTCCTCGTGATGGAAAGAACAGCAGATGATATATACATTTTAATTCATTTTCATTTATTCCTGTTTTGAAGTGTTCCATAAATGAGTGAAAGGCTTTTTTCTTGTTGTTGTTTTAAAGACAAGATAGCCAGTTCCATCTTGATTTTTTTTTCCTCTATCATTATATGTAAAACTTTAATTATGCTAAGATATGGAATATTTCAAATTGGTCATTTAGTGCACAATTCTCTTCATTATTTATTTTTGAGCTTAGTTGTTACCTGGCTTTTCTTTTGACTTTGATCTTAAATCATATAACCGCTCAGCAAGAATCATGAAGCATGCCTTTTTTTTATTATTATTTTCCCATGGTGTTATTATCTTCTGTGCCTAAAGAAAAGGAATAACTGCACAGATGTATTTGTAGGGGAAGTGAGGAAACGTTAGATGCACATAGAAATTGAATGCAAATACAAGGAAATGTCTCTTTTTCGTCCATGGCAGGATGGATCCAATGTTTACACTTGCAATTTTCATACACAGCCCCCCTTTTGTTGCATTTCTGTAATTACAGAGCTATTACAATGCTGAAAACAACTGTAATGCTTCAGAAACTGGCATCAATCTTTTATTGAAAATGTACAAACATTTTTTTTATTTCTTTCTGCTCCATAATAGTTCCATTTTTTTTAAAATTACAAAAGAAAAAGACAGTGTTTTGAAACACGGGTTTCATTAAATGAGCAGAGAGAAATGGAGAAATATCTCAGCTGTCTTGAATCCCTTTTTCTCTACAAAATATAAAAAGTGTAAAAATTCTTATTATTTATGCATTGTGGCTGGTGTTCCATTATGAAAGTGCAGTGTATCTCAAAGGTACCCCGTATAACACACTTCAGTCACTGCTTTAACCAATGCCCATTTTTTATTGAAAAAGGCAGTATAAAATTTACTGCAATCTGCATTAACAAATAGATCACATGATGGGGATTTCTTTAGCTCTCTTTAACTTTTACATCTTACTTGTAGCCAAATTTCTCTCAACTCTTCCTCCAAATAAAGAAGAATATTTTGTGCTTTGGATTTCAGTGGGTTCTTCCTTCTACTATGAAATGGAAATGCGTTAATTTTCTTCCACAGACAGGAAGGCACTTAAAGAATTGCTGAAGATGAGAATGTAAGATTGAATGCAAAACAGTCAACACAGTTGAATATTTCAGGTACTTCGCATGAGGCTCATTTTCACCTGATAGTTTTAGGAATCTCACCAGGACATCTACCTAAACAGTTAAGTTGTCCTAAAGTCCTTAAATAATTCATTGGGAAAGGTTTGCCCCTCCAGAACAGAATCAGAATTGCTCTCTGAAAGTACCTTTTTTTCTTCTGGTGACTAACTAGGAGTCTATCATACTGTTCCTTTACTACCCTTAATTCTCTAAAAAATCCATCAGGTCAAAATATTTTCACTCATAAACATCTCACCGGGGAAAGACAGAATTTTCAATTGCAATATGTTTGTTTGGGGATTTTTTGTTCCATAGACTTTGGTTGGTTGGTCAGTTGTGCCTTTTTTTATCAGGGGGCATTTTTTTTGTGGTGGGGTTAGCTTATTTTTTTGTTTAGTTGTTTGGTTGGTCGTTTTTGGTTGTGTTTTTTGACACTTTTTTGTATCTTCAAACCCTTGAAGAATGTGAAAATCCCAGGAGGTCAGACCTTGAAATCTTTGCTGCCAATGGGAGTTTTGCAAGTGACTCCCCCAAGATCAGTATTTCACATTTTTACACAAATTAAGACTCAATAAAGAAATGTCCTTAGAAATGCGAGTGGAACAAGTCAGGGTAACTATGTGAATGATCAGAGAATAAATTAGTTTTCAGTGCAGCTTAATAGTTATCAAAAGAACATCTATCATTAGGTATTATAATCCATAAACACAAGTGATTACTTTGTGGAAGAAAGTGCTAGTGCTTTGAAAATCTATCTCCAGGCATTGAAACAGCCATTGTAAAATGTTGTTCATCTATATGACAGCTTAAAATATTTTTGGAATAGGGATCTCAATTTATTAAGGCAAAATATCTATACATTAATGTATTTGGGCCAACTGCAATATCTCACTGAAGTCCCATCAGAACCAGCCTCACTCTACATTGATTCGTTATTCTGCTAGCATGTACACCCTTGCAGTGTTAGCATTTCTGCTATCCACAGAAAGCCAGATACCTGTTGGCCCAAAGTGCCTGCACAGGCTCTGCCACTTCTTCCCCTTCCCCTAGGGCTTTGACTGCCTTTTCTCGTGGTCATTTCTGACACGGCATGGCTGTGGGACCTTGGTCAGAGCTGCAGAAGGAAGAGTCTTGGTGGGGTGTCCCAGCTTCCTTCACCTGAGACGCTCCCCCTAGATCCTTGCTGTAGCCAGTATTTTTACTTTTCTGATCCTGACCCTGAGGCACTGACCTGATATCTGCCTTGACTCTGGATCAGGCCCATCAATGGGGACTTATCTGTGATCCTTAGATATACGCTGGTTCCTGTCACTGATCCTGCCATATACATCTCACTGGGAACAATAGGATGGCGCCCCATCAGTGTAGCACTGACTGGTCTGCCTGACCATCACTCATGGACCCTGACCATCACTCATGACCCTGGCTCAAGGCACTTTACAAAGCAGCCTCCTCCTCCTGCTCCCAGGTAGTACAACTCCCAAGGGCCAGCCAACCTGAGATAGGAAAGCAGTGCTCCAACTTTCCAAGAATTTCTTTGTTTCCTTTCATTCTTGGTGCCTGCTATGATGAACTTGTATCTGGAAAGATTTTCCTATGTATAATGTTGAGTTTTGGTCAATACATAAGAGACAGAATGTATATTCTAATTTAGACAATAATATGTTGTTCATAAGGAGCATAGAAAAACTGATTGCAATTTATTTTTTTGTTGGATCCAGTGACTTGAACCTGAACAGATATACAGCTCCTTTATGTCCTCAGTTCTCATATATGCCTTTATGAGAAAATGGTCCATTTGACAAAGCAGGCATTGCGCCAGAAAATGAATGAATAACTCCTCAACCACAGGATTAAGGTGATTGTACGTTATTTTCACTTAGGAATTCCAACTTTGAATTCTGCTTTAATAAATGTTTGTGAAGAACAGAATACTCCCAAAAGAAAGACTCTGGGTGGATGCAGTCAAACACAAGGACTGCGCTATGTGAGATTCTGGAACCTGGAAAGTCACTGCTTGAACCTCACTTCTCAAATACAAATAAAGGAAAGAAGCAGCACTCAGCTGGCTGAGGAAATGTGAAGGGTATGTTCTCAACAGTTTGTCCTCAGAGTCTCTTTATGAGAATTAGAGAATGTGTTGTGATGAAGAATGGAAAATAAAATATATTCTGTTTGGAAATCCAAGCTCTTTTCTGTCTGTCCAAAGGGTTATCTTCATATTCTGATGCACTAATACTACCATCTCAAATTTTAGAAGGAAAACAAACAAACAAACAAACAAACCACAGTCTGAATTTCATGTCTGATCTCTCTTCTTGAACTTCAAATGTAAACTTTGTTATAAGGAGTTATTTTGAACATTTCTGGTTCTCTGCCATCCTCTAACTCCTGAAATGTTGAAAAAGATAGCTCATGCATAATGCATTAGGTGAAAAGTCTATAAATTTTTTTGCTTTTAATTCATTTAGGAATCAAACTAATTTCATTTTCCTCATTGAGTATATTTTTATTCCTTGTAAAACAATCATTAAAACATTCAAAATAATAGAAGTGGAATAAGAAAGCATATAAAACATGTAGTTTTAATAATAGATTGCATTGTTAAGTCAGAAAGAATTAGGTAATTGTAGACAGTAAATATTTTAATGCATATTCTCCTCGTGGCTTGTTAATTCGGTTACTTACATTAGAATAGTTGCATAAGAAAAACAACATTTTTTTGCTAAATCAATTATCATAGAAAGCATTTTCTTAACATTTATGCATTTATGTTACATATGAATGAACAATATTGTGTTTATATCTAATTTAAGAAACATGTTTCTAAGGAATTAAGAATGTGTCCAGGATAGAAGGGAATGGGAGGCACCTCACTTTGTTAGAAGAAAAAGGGGCAAAGTTCCCCTAGGATCATCTACTCAGGATTTGGGTTTGGGCAGAGGAGCATCACTGAATCAGGATCTGGATCAGAAGGCTCCCATGGAATTGAGTGAAAACTTATCAATCCATTCAGCTGAGAGAGGGTCAGAAGAAGGCAATGTTGGTCAAGAATTTTTATGGTGTTTAAATGGAGAAAAAAAAATTCCATTTGAAGTATTAAACATATTCTTATAATATAGAGTGTTTTTTTCAAAACCTTTATAAATCCCTATAAGCCTAAGTCCCATTAACTCTGAAAGTGATTTGAATGCTTTTGAAAACCCAAGTTACATACCCAAGGAACAAGTATTTTTCAAATAGTTACCAATACCATGCCATCAGTGTCTAAACACCTCGTAATATGAAAAAAAGGACATGGCAAGGCATGTCCATTATCTATAGCAAAAGGCATCACTTTGAATTGAACACACAATTAGAAACTATAAAATTAAATTGTCTTTTACACATATATCTGTATCCATCACTCAATGCTTCAAATAACTCACAGAGTTTTCTTCATGAAAGTCCCTGTAGAGTGATGCCATTGTACCTCTTGAGGCACAAAAGGAAATTTCCCAATGAAACAAAGGCCTCAGTAAGTTGCTTGAAGCCACTGCCACTTCATCATTCAATTGGAGCTCTCAGCATTACCTTTCCTGACCTTGGTGAAAATACCAACATAACAGAAGCAACACCACTAGGAAAAAAACTTGTACTTCCTAGGGACTTCACAAACGTAAGGGGAAGAAGGGAGAGGTGAAAAAATCATTACTGACATAGTGTCTCTCCAGAGCAACACTCTCTCCCCACTTCACTGAAGGCAATTGCCTGCTCCTGGGATGGAGAGGTACCTCCTTTCCCAAAGTTTCAAAGATCCAGTATTCTCCGTACACTCGTTGCACCCACTAAATATTATAAATAGGTGATGTTTTGGCCAGCTGGATAGGAATAGAGGGCAGGTATGTGTAACCTTCAGGAACTCTTTCTCCTTCATTTGCAGTAAAATAGGGAAATAAATACTTAGAAGACATCATTTTCCCCCTCGTTCCTAGTCAGTATAGATCAACAGCAAGTAATACAGACCAGCACTTTTACAGGATTCAACCTCAAGAACAGTTTTCTGCTCTTTACTGTACTTCGGTTTGGCTGATTTTTATGCATTAGTATAGAAGAGACTTTTCAATATTCAAATGGATGCCAAGCACAGTAGTATAGTGCATTAACCTTTCCCTTTGAGATATTTTAGTTCAATTGGTGGCAGAGAAAACCACAAACTGTGGCACAACTGTCAGTCTCATAAATGATTTGTGACTGTGTAAATGCAGATGCCACAGCTGTCATGTAATCTGCACACAGGCTATACTGGGAATGTAACTCAGACCCTTCTGCTCCAACAACACGGGCCTTTTCCATTTGTACTGTTCCATTAGCTGTTGAAATGGCTTAAAACTAGAACAATTTATCCTTCCCCTTTTGAACTTTAGCAAAATAGGACAGGGCTCTAAACTAGCTTTCATTTACCAACCAAAATTCTCCCAATGTGATTTTCTAAAGCAAACATTTAAATCCAGTGATACCTAAATAGCTGTCAACGGTATTATAGAGAGCTGTACAAAACTTAAAAGCCCAGAAACAGATACATTTTCCTGGTTTCGAGTGTCACTGCAAACCACAGATTCTTGACTCTGGATTGAATATAACATCTAATTTATGGGTTTGGGTGGAAACCACCTAAAAGCTGCAAATGCTTGGGAGCTTTTATTTTAAAAGACCCAAAATTGCAATTCTGGCTAAGATTTGCCTTTTGAGGGAGTTAGTTTGAACTGAAAAATCACAAAGCAATACCAGGGAGAAATGAAATCATGTGAAACAGGTCAGCAAGGCATGTCCCAACATGGAATCAAAACACAGCATAGATATCCTATGCACTTCCTTTGCAGGCCCAATAGAGAGAATAGTCCCAAAGCCCAGCAGGTATATATACCTCTTTCCAGTAAAAGACAAGTTGGTTACTTACTCTCCTCTCTGTTTAAGAAAGACACAAGGATCAAAAGGAATTTTTCAGGACTGAGAATTTTTCACAGGACTCAGAAACATAAAGGAGTATGAGAGAAATTTGCAAAGGCCCTATTATTTCCTGATATAATATAGCAGTGCTGACTTACTTACTTACTTCTCAATAACTGATCATTTATTCCTCTGTAGAAAAGCAACATTTTTCCAAAACTTAATATGGAACTGTTCTAAAATTATTACAGGAAACATACTTTCTCAGCTACTGCATTTAAACAGAAAAGTTCAGCTGAATATGGTTTTGTACTTTTTTTATTTGTTTATATTCAGGAACAGTTGGCAATTCTTTCCACCACCCCACCCCAATTCATTGAGCCTATAGGTCTTCAGGCAATCAGCAAAGACTAGAACAGAGATGTAGTGTTTAGTTGTTGCTTCCAAAACCTAGACTGCCAGTAACTTAATGAACCCTCTGGAGATATGCTCCCATGTGGAGCAGGTTATGCCTGTGCTTGAGAAGGTTTAAATTAGTTATTTCTTAGAATACCCTGTGATGAAAGCACTGCTACCAACTGCTTTTCTTGTCACTAGCCCATCAGGGCAATAAACCAATTAGTTGTTGCCATAGTAAGGGTCATTTCTTACTATTTTAAATTCTTCCGAGGGATATACAGCACTTCCCATATTTGTGGAATCAGCATTTTCAGTTCATTATGATTGCAAATGAATGTGTTTCTTCACAAAAGCAGTTTCGTTGTCAAAAAGGACTTGTTACATTGCTGTTTTATGAAGTGCTAGCATAATATGGGGGTACCGGCTAGGAGGGAAGAGAGCAGGAGGTAGTCTGCTGCTTCAGATATATCAACCATTCATTTTTTATGAATGCTTTTGAAAAATATTTGGTCCTCAATTAGACGTAGCCACATGCTGCTTCCAAATCACTATTGGCAAGAAATGTTAGTATATGCCAGAACTACAGCTTGCATCCTTCAGGAGGTTTGAGATTTCTTCTTTGAAATTTGTCTATAGAGAAGTCACTTTACTCATGAAAATTATATGTGCTTGAGAAGTTGGATTGTGTATTTTGGTTTGTATGAATGTACTTATGGCTTTGGGAGGGTGCATCATGACCTTGTTTTGCTAAAGTTTTTCTTGCAATGTGTTGCGTTCCTTGGGAAGAGCTGAACATCCTCGCCTTCTAATATGTTCTCCACAGAAATTTAGTAAGCTTGGTTCCAGAAATGTTCTCGTACAGAGTAACTAACTCAGATGTCAGTTGCCATGGAGTCATGTCACAGCATCTGCCACTGGAGTATGGAGCCTGACAGTAAGGAGCCAGAGCACAGTACCTGACCAGTGTAGTGTTGTGTTGAGGTTTCACTCTGGTAGGTGGCTCAGCCTCACCCAGCCACTCTTTCACTGCCCTCCATGGGATGGGGGACAGAATCAGAAGGGCAAAAGAGAAATAAAACTCAAAACACTATAGTTTAATAGATAAGAAAAAGCTGCACAAGTAGGCCAAGCAAAATAAAAAAAATAATTCACAACTTCCCAGATTTTTAGCCATCACATGTAATGGTTAGACAAATGCCATTACTTCAAATTTTCAACAATTCCTCCCCACAGCTTTTATTGATGAGTATGAAGCTATTTAAGTATGGAATGTCCCTTTGGTCAGCTGAGGTCAGCTATCCCAGCTGTATCTCCTCATAACTCCTTGTGCATCCTCAGCTGCTTGCTGAGAAGCCGAAAAGGCCTAGACATTGTACACTGTCCAGCAAAAACTGAGACATTCCTATGGTATCCATGTCATTTTTATCACAAATATGAAACACAGCACCATGCAAGCTACTATGAAGAAAATTAACTCAATCAAAGCCCAAATACATAAATGTCTTTGGGTTTCCAAAAATGCCTTCATCAGCAAAATAGTTGAATATTGTATTTGTCATGCAAAACACAATAATTGGAATTAGCATTGAGACCTTACACTTAAATTAAGCCCAGGTCACTTCTTAGGTGATTTGAATAGCTGCCATGTATGGCAGTTTTGAACAGCTTTTTTTACTGTAGAAAACTTGTCCTAGGTGGGGCTTGCGACCAAGGAAAAGAGATTTCATGGGAACAAACTTGAAAGTATGTTCCTGCTCTGGTGAGGCCTGCTTCTCAACCATCATTTCCACAGGCATGCTCTGCAGTCCTGAAGATATAATAAACAGAGTCAACAAGTTTGGCATGAAAATTAGTATTTTTTTTCATTATGTGCCTCTCCCACAAATTAATTTGCAAACAATGTCAACACTAAAAGCATATTTCAATTCCATTACCTAGGGAAAATATCCTGGATATTGGAACCTTAAAAGGTTTCATGCAATATTTTTTCTTGATATACAGCCTCCTAAAGTACTACAGGAGAATCCAAATGGAAGAATACCTTGTCTCCTCTTTGCAATTGAATTGAATATCCTGATTTTCCCTATCATTGTGTTAGAGTTTGCAATTCTTTCCTTTTACGTTTGGTTTGAGTGTTTAGTTCCATAAGAAATCTGATGTTAGGTCCTGTTGGAACACCGAATTTCAAAAAAATTTCTGTTTTTAAAGGCATGATGAAGATACCTTTACTGAAGGAACAAAAAAAAGCCACCAAATGAAAGGTAAGCTGCAAGCCACAAAATGACAAAAGAGGATAAAGGGAAGAAAATGAAATTTTATTTTAAGATTTCTAATCACCTTAGCCAGAAAAGATCTCTAATATTTAATGCCTCTGCAAGAAACATAAAAGATAATTCAGTGAGAGACTGGTGTAGTCGTTCTTCCACCAGCCAGCACTGAATGCTTTGGTTGCTCCTTTGTGTCTGAATCAAAACCATGCTGGTGCATTACTGGGCTTTCCTTCCCAGAACAGACACCTGCAGCTCTGGGTAGTTACTTTTGAGGATAGCTCCACTTCCTTCATGAGACTAAGGAAGCTTGAGAGATCAGGACTATAGTACACAAAGAGGTTTTTCCTACAAGGATCAGAGGTGGACACTGAAGTCTTCAGTCTGGTCAAGTTTCATAGTGGAGCAGTAAAGGAGGAGTAAAGCCGACTGGGAGGTTCAAACAACGTACTCAACAGCTATTTCAAGGATGGCAAATTTCAGCTCCTTGCATCTCTGAAACCATGGTGGAAAGGATCACCCCATACTTTTGTGATATTGTATATTTTCAAGAGTAGGAAACAGCATTCACTTTTGCATGTGCGGTTGAAGAAGGGAGACTGAAAATCGCCCTGCAACCACAAGGCTGAAGCAGCTGATTATGTGAGGACAGGCTGCTATGATTACTCTGATGACTCTTTTGTGCTGACTCTGGAGAGGGACATCAAGCCTTTGGCACAGAGTCCCACCAGTATAAAAGTGGATAGACAAGAGAGCAGGAAGGAAATGCGTTACTATGCAAATAGTACCACCTCTTCTGAAGTAGAGAATTAATCCTGAATACATCCAGGACACAAGACTTGAAAGGCAGACTTAGTGGGAGGTAATCTGCTCAATGCCCTTTCCTTTTGCTTAGCTAGAAATAACTACAGGACCCGCTTCAGTGTTTCTGTCCTGTACTTTTTTTCATACTTTTTAATAATATTTTGCATTTTATAGTGCCTTTAATCTTAATAAATCCTAAAATGCTGTACAATTTAAAAAAAAATATGCAAACAATATACTTGGGATTACACTGTCATGCAATCAGCACAGTGTTTCCTTAAGAAATAAAATATTGGTTATAGACATCAGCTGTCCTCACCTTTATATAAGTCGTGACATCTTCATGGCTGCTTTTGAAGATGTTACTCTCAAGGCACTAAGGGGTATTTCCCAGCAAAATTGTGAATTTGAGGCAAACACTGTATTAAAAAAATATATCTCCACATGTAATTAAAGAGAAAGGCTAAGGAATTTTCAGCTGCATTGAGGAAAGTGTTTTGTATCTGCAGAAGCACAGACATTGAAAATCATGGGCCTAATCTTGACTATGCTCAAATTTTCTATTTCATAGAATCCCAAGGGAATTCTCATGGAAAAAGCAGCAGTTCACTGAATGAGCTACTTCATACTACCTTTTTGTGGTATTGCAGATGACAGGAATACCTCCTACCAGTCCTCTTGAGAGGCCTACTCATAAATACTGAAAAAACTGAATGGTTTTCCTGTCCACTGAATGAAAATACATGGATATATCAGCCACAGCAATCAAGTGATAGCTGGGGAAAAAAAAAAAAGACAAAAGAGACCCTCTTCCATGAAAAACTAGTATTGGGGAAGCACATTAAAAAGCACCTTCTCCTTCTCTCATACCTTTGTGAAGCTCTAAGCCTCTGCAACCCTGCTCTCAATGTTTCCTTTTAAGGTCACTTCATGGGTGTTTTCGTACAGCAAGGTACAAAAACCTCTCTGATCTCTGCATGAAGGAGAGGAGGCTTCAGAAGTGACAGAGGGCAAGAAGCTCAGTACATGAACCTTCTATGTTCCTTTGAAAGGACAATGCTGAAGATGGAAAAGATCTACCCTATATCAGAATCACAGGGTCAGCACAATTTTTCTGCTGTGACTTAACATGCCTGCTTTTGAAAAATTTGGCCCACAAAAGGCGCTTACCTGAATTAATCTACCTTTGGTCCCATCATCTCCTGTTTGAATAACCAATTACAAATGTAGAAGACATGTGGAAATGCTAACACCATTGGTAGGGTGGAAGAGCCTTGGAAGACCAGCAGCCTGACGAACACATCTATAATTCAAAATTTTGAATTTCCTATGGTATGGATGTGAAAGGAGATTGCAGCCCTATGAATTTAATGCTTTGCTCTTGTCATATGGGCGGATGATGACACCAAATATTTGGTCTGGAACTGACTGTGCTGCATATTTATGTATTCAGAAACCTGAGCCAGACTAGAATGCTGAAATCATTTATGAATTTTTAGTAGTCTTTCTACTGTAAATGTTTAAAGCTGCAGCTCAGTAATAAGATATTTGATAGTAGTGCTCAAAAAGATACCACTTGGGAGTTATTAAAAAACATCTACAGAGCCTAAATGTTTTTATGGAAAAAAAAAATGATGTGGCCATCTTTCTTCCCTCTCTGAATAAATACCACAGAAGGAGCTAAATAGAGATGTAAACCAAATAGTCGAAAAGTCAGTTTGCAACTTGCATGAAACCAGATGAGGTAAAATAAGATCCAATTTTGTTTCAGTACCAAATAAAGCACATTTTGCAATAGGGAATTTTATGTGTGTATGTATTTGTGTCTTTGCATATATTTATATATATGTGTTTGTGTCCATATGAATATTTACATATGCATATATGTCTGTGCACAAACACATACACATATACATATAACCACATACATAAACAATTAAAATATCCTCAAACAGGCTTGCTGATTATGCCAACTTTTTCACCCATGATCATAATCTGCATTATTCTACTAGACGTTGCTTTAATAATAAAGAAAAACAATTGATGTAGCCACTAAAAGAACTAATTCATTATTTGTATTAAATGTTTATAATAATTGATTGTGTATCACGAATTTGTGTAAACTTGTAATATGAAGAAAACCATCAAGAACACAATATTTATTTTCCTTGTCTAATGTGCCATAGTGTTTCCAAGACTGCAAAGCTGCAAATAAGAGTAATGTCTGATGGGGCACATTGAACAGTTCCCCAGAGACCCTGAAAGGACAGTGTATGATAACTTTCAGGCTTCCATTTGTAACACCAAGATTTACTTTAATGTTTGCATGTTTCTTATATGAACTATGCAAAAATTACAAGAAAATGTATGGAAAGATTATTTTTCACATTGCATTAGTTTTAATTGGTTTTTGTTTTCCTTCACCACTACAGTACTTGCTTTCCTCCAGAAAGATGCACAAATGCTTAACCTAGCATAATTATGTGTATGCATTCCTACCATTAGTAATTTGTGCTTTAATTATATTTACCATTTGGACCATGGTATATTTGCGTGACTCAGAGTTATTTAGAAGTGTTTCATTTTCACAGGTTTCCACAATTTTTCTATAGATAAATTAGAAAAGCTTGGGAAATTGCATACTGAAAAATTGAAATAAGGACTATAAAATCCATTTTGAGACTTGCCTTTTGGTGTTTACTTCAAAGCATGTTTCTGTGTGTGTGCTTGATTTACATTTAGCAATATCTAAGTGCAAATAGTAATCATACACCAAAGTAAACTGGACTATATGCAATTGCTTCCTCTGTTTCTTCAATTGCAGTTGCAATCCCATAGATTCAAATCTTGACAGGTAGCATAATTAGAAAATTCCCTTTGTCTTATTAAATGTGACTCTTCTCAATAGAATTCACTTCATTGCAGGCAAAGAACAGAAAATATACTTCAAATCTAAAATGGGAAATCAAGGGGGACTGTTTTATTTTTATCTGTCTTTGTGCAAGCGACATTATTATCAAAGGATATTGTAATGCTGAAAATGTACTTTTGGGATTTAAATCACGTATTAGCCTGGAAAGCAAAAAGTGCTGTAGGGCCCATGCAATATATTTTCTCATTAATCTGATTGAAAGATTATCCTTCCTATAGCTATGAAAAGTCTAATACCCATATATCCATCTTTCCTGCTAGTAAAATTCAGCTTTGTGCGTAGTCATTGTCTCTTGTGTCTGAGGTCCTACACTCTTCTTCATTTCTCTGTATAAGCCTATCTGTATTAAAATAAATTCAGAACAGGCCGCCATTTCATGCACATATTTTGATTATTTCATAAGCTGCTGAGGAAAATGGAAGTATCAGCAAGTCATGCAGTTTTCTGGTAATGTAATGCTGTCATTACCTCAGTGGTCATGTGAAAAAGTTTAGCTATAATATCTATGACAAATGTTCGGTGAGTCAAAACAGTGCATTTAAATGAAATGCAGATATGAATGAGCCATTATTGCAATCACAACTCCAGCTTAGAAATTATTAAATATGAATATATACACTTTCACAGTAACCTGACATTTGTAATACATAACTAGCTGTGCATTTCTCACCCCCCTCCTCCCGTTTTCTTCCCCATCATCCCCCAGACTGAGAATAGAGGAAGTCATTTTGATCAGAGGCTGCACACAGTAATTGAAGACACTCCTGATGATTTCATGCAATCAGAGTGGCAGATTATTTGTGATGAAAATTAAGTAAAGAAGGAAAGCAGATTTATAGGTTGTCTTGCTTATGGTCAACTGCCTTTACAAAAGATTAGCAATTCTACGCTAACCACCCCAACTGCATATATACTTTTCCACATCGTAGATTTACGGAAATTTTCATATAACCTTAGTCATAACTTGTGGTACCTCATGATTTTAAGCTTTTAATGAAACTACAGAAGATGTCTTAAACTGAATGATTTCTATTCTGAGCTCTTTGAGAGCTGATAGCATGAACAGTATAGATGGCTCTAGCCATAACTGTCACACAGATAATATTCTTTTATGCCTCAAGACACTAAGATGGTGCTGTAGATAACCAAAAGGAATAAGCTGCCACCATCACTAATCTGCAGCTTTGAAACACTACAGCTTTTGCATGGTTAAGAGAAGGTAAAATCGCCTAGAACTGAAATATAGAAGACATTTTTAAGTTAACACAGAAGAGAGAACTAAAGGTTTTCATACTTTTTAATCTATATCCACTCTAGATCAAATCAAGTATAACCCCCTTTTTGTGTGTTTATGGATAATAATTGAAAATGCAAAAGAAGCCGATGCCTTTGAATCCTCCTAGGATACTTTACACTAATATAGTGAAATTGAAACGTGGGGAATAGGTAGCCTTATTGTTCCCTTTGGAGCTTAACTTTCAAGATGTTTCATATAGACTTTTTGTTGGTTTTATAATACATGTAACAGATTTTGTCCACCATCCACTTCGTGCCAGAGGACTATAATTTCTGTTGATTATTTTTCAATATGTAAAAGCAAATGCAACTGAAACTTTAATAAAAGAATGAAATTTATTTCTGTTCATCATAACTAAGGTCACCAAATTAAAACTACATGGGAGTATGAAGCAAAGCAAAAAGTAAAACTTTTAGAAATGCTTTACACTTTATAGTAGCATTTCCTACTAGTAACCTTGTTTATTCCTATTCTTTAAAAAAAGATTCTGGACAAATGTTTTTAGCATTCATGTTGCATATATTATTTTCATCTTATTTGTCCTTTATAACACCTCATACAAGCTACTATTAAAGATTGACTTAAAATAAACAAGGAACCAGTACCATTTTGGAGCCTAGATTTTTTTTTTTCTACATACAATTTAGAAATCCCTAATCAAAAATCCTATTGTTGTGAGAATACAGCTTGACATGAAAGTGTCAGGGAGGCAGTGAAGGAAAAATGATGATCTTAACATCAACAGAGTTGGACCGACTATAAACCACATTTTCTGGGTGTGTTTTTTAGATATTGTGGTATGCTTTTCAAAGGAAATAAAAATTTTGCTTTAAAGTTTCAAGCAATATGAATATTGTTATTGAGCACATGAACTAGCAATAATAGTGTACTAATTTGTGCTCCAAAATACAATCACTGTTAGGACAAAAAAACCAAAGCATCCAGAAAGCTATTAAATGCACAGCAGATTTTGAAATCAAGCCACAGTGAATTGTTCTTATGGCATGCTGACGTTATTGGTCCTTGTATATAGTTACATAAGCATCTCTGAAGCCAGATTTTAAAAAGGGTTTGTAAAGCAGTTAAGGAACATCAAAATCTGGCTTTACCATCAACTCTCTAAGCCCTGTGCTAAGCATTACTTATGACTCTTCTGTGTGAACAACTGCATGCAGTTGAAACTAATACAAAATATGAAAATATTATGAAATTGCTTCCCACTGCAAGACCTTATGCTGTGTTACAAATAATTTCGCAGATTATACTCCTAATCAAAAATTAAATTTTAATCTCTCGTTTTGCCATCAATTCAATTAATGCAGCTGTCCCCCACCTTCGATTCGACTTTACTTCAGGTAGCTCTAGAGCCTGTCATTGCTGTCTTTAGGGCAAACCCATGTCTTCAGTCAGTAGGTGATCTAGAAATCATGTATAGGTATAGATATATCAAAAAAAAATCCTGATTCCTGAGAAGAAATACTGAATCAGAAAGAGGAATTCACCATCATTCTGTTACTCCACCCATTGCCATGTTACAAATTCCCTTGATATTAATTCCAGAATTGTTTTAAAGAAGCTGCCTAGGAATAAAGCAGATTACTCATTTGCATAGTGGGTGAAGTAGAAGGATTTTGACTTACTATTGTGGTGTTGCTGTTCACATGCCCCACTTGAGTTTCACTGCCAAAAGAGCTCAAAAATGAACTAAAAAAAACCAAAACTTATGCAGCTTTATCCCTGTCTGGCTGTATCCACTTAAAAATCATAGAAAAGATATTATTTAAAATAGTTTGCCTAAGAAGTTAATATAGACTCATCTCACAAATTAATTCTCTTTTGTTTTCATTTGTATTAATCACAAAACACCTGCATTTGATTACAGTACTTATTTAGTCCTTAAATTAAGGTAGTCTAATGTTAATGAAGGAACCTGATGTGAGTACTTAGAAGATGTTTATTATATACCATCACAAAAATGCACCAAAACACAGAACATGATCCTTGCATTTGTCATTGATGGAGCTCTATGTAGAGCTTTGTACCGTACGTTCTTTCCCCTTTCCAGGCAAAAGCTAATTAATTGCTTACTTGACTATGAATATTGTACAGTAGGTGAATAGCCTATGCTTGCAAGATTATAATGCTTGTGTTGCTGAATAAGAAACATACAGTTCTCTAAATTGTAGGGATTTTGTCCTGAATGATGTATAAGATGTGCCACCAGCATTTTATGAAGGGTTTGAACCAAGCCTCCACTTTCTTTATTTTTTTTCCTGGTTATTGCTCAGTTTGCCTTATATATTTGCTGCAACCAGACATATTCTGTACGTGGATATCCAATACTTTGTATTTAGAGAGCAAGACAAAATTTTATGCTGGAACAAGAGTGTTACAGCAAAGTATTTGTGAGTTTTCCCTAAAAACACCTACTAACTCTGCTGTCCAAAGTAACTCTAATGCAGCTGTTTTGGCCATTGTCATCCAGGTTACTGCAAATAAAGGCAATAGAAGTGACTAACAGAGAATTTGTAAACGTATGAACTAAAATAAAATCCAGAACTGTGAGTATAAGGAATGCATCCACAAGCTGGCCTGAGTGCAGGGGTGGCCTACCAAAGCAGTCATCAGCTGAACTGGCTGAGAGAACTGGGTTGGTTCAGCCTTACAAAGACAACTTACTGCTGTGATTCCTCAGTCGAGGGCTTAGAGAAGACATTCTGACTCTTCCATAAACTAGATGTTCTCCAGATGTCCCTGACCGTCTTAAAAGATTCTCTGATGCTATTATTTTGAAGTTTAGGTCTGCTGAGTTGGCTATTCAACTTCAAATTTAGATAAGCACCCCCAGAACTGACATTTTCTGCATAATCAAGAGAAGAAAAAGGAGATGATACATCTGAGCAGCAGGACACTGACCAGAGGTTTCTTGAAGTGTATAAAATAAAAACTGAAAACAACCTCTACTAGTCATGCACAAAATTTGACTTGAAATATGTGTTTAAGTACCAAGGCTAACTGCTTCAGACATTATATTCATAATTTCACTTCCATGAAGATTTTTAATGTCAGATGATACTTCCCAACCCATTATTACTAGGCTAAAATGAATGACAGGTAGCATTGAAAATATCTTTGAAACATTATGAGTGCTATTTGAAATTTCCAAATGACTATCATGATATCATTTTAGCAGCATACTGGAATTAATACAGTACTAGTAATATACTTATTGGAGAAGCAAGTCCTGCATAAATGAGTTTATGTAAGTACTTACACTTTAGCAAGCATTGTACTCTGTTATTCTATACAGTATCAAAGCAATGATAAATAATGTTGAAAATACAATGTTATGAAAAATATGACTGCACAGCTCATCAGTTGTATGCCATTTTGTTTTTTTAAAACTTACAAAGCTTATACAATATAGAATATAAACATCGTAGCTGAATTTTTCAAAAGGGCAGATTAATTTATGGCCAATAACAACATCTCTAGTTATATTGCAAAAATAAGTTTTATAAGCTCTTATGCTTCTGGACATAAACTGATCATTGAAAAGGTCAGGATATAATTTTTATGCATGCATGCAACTTTTTCTTTACAGAAAGTTTTTGTTCCTGCTGCTCTTTCTTTGTGCTTTGTGGAATCATGAAATCACAGAACCACAGAATATCCTGAGTTGGAAGGGACCCACAAGAGTCATCAAATCCAACTCCTGGCCATGCACAGCACCATCCCTAAGAGTCACACCATGTGCCCAAGAGCACTGTCCAAACTCTTCTTGAACTCTGCTGGGCTGGTGCCGTGACCACTTCCCTGGGGAGCCTGTTCAGTGCCCAAATGCCCTCTGGGTGAAGAACCTCTTTCTAATATCCAACCTAAATCTCCCCTGATGTGGCCTCAGGCCATTCCCTTGTGTCCTGTCAGTGGTAGAAGAGATATGTGCCTGCCCCACCCCTTCTCCTCATGAATAAGTTGTAACTGCAATGGGGTCTTCCCTCAGGCTCCTCCTTCTCCCAGCTGAACAGACCAAGTGACCTCAGCCACCCCTCTCATGGCTTTCTCTCAAGGCCCTTCACGATCCTTGTTGCACTCCTTTGGATACTCTCTAATACCTTAATGCTTTTTTTCTATTGTGGCACCCCAAAACTGCCCCCAGCACTCGAGGTGAGGCTGTCCCAGTGCCAAGAAGAGCAGGACAGTGCTCTCCCTTGCCTGGCTGGGATGCTGTGCCTGATACCCCCAGGACACGCTTGGCCCTGCTGGCTGCCAGGGCACTGCTGACTCAGATTCAACCTTCTGCTGACCAGGTGCTGCTGACCAGGACCCTCAGATGCCTTTCTGTTGCACTGCTTTCCAGCCTCTCATTCCCCAGTCTGCACATCCATCCAGGGTTTATCAGTCTCAGGTGAAGAATTCAGCACTTTGCCTTGTTGAACTTCATATGGTTGGTAGAGAACCACTGCTATGGTCTTGTTGGATAATTTTTAATGATCTGATGCTTTCTTCATGATTCTAGAACATAGTTTCTTTAATCAATAGAAACACATGGCCAAATCTAGTTACTCATCACTCTAATTGTCTAACAATGTCTTTTTCTTTATGCTGAGGCTGATAATGCCTCTAAAGGAAAAGTGCTATTTTCCCCCTCGTGTTTCGGGAAAATGAAATATTTGTAAGGGTACTATAAATCAAGTGTTCCAATATCACAGAAGCATCATGTTGAATAGGTTAGCAGTTAGAAATGGAGGACTTATATTTTTACTATTGTTTTGATTTTCATTCCAGGCAAATCTTGAAAACAGATATAGCCAAACAACCTCACGATATAATAGCGTGAAAAACATAGGAATGGATCTTGCCCTGTATAGAGGAAAAAAAATCTGCCTTCTTCACTGCAAGAAATAAGAACAAAAATGGACAATCTAGGAAAAGAAAAAGTGGTCTCAGTGTAAAAGCCTCTCTATAGGATTTGATTCACTACAAAATAATTAAGTTTTTCTGAGTACTTCCTTAAAGCAAAACCTTTTACAGCTGGCTGTCAATTGAGTTTATCCAATCTGAGAAACTTTTGCTCCTGTCTTCAGAACTAAGAGATCTTTTAGCTGCAAGTAATTTTAGGAGGAATCGTGTTGTGAGAACATGATATTTTAGACAATTGCTATTGTTGCTAAAAACTCAACCTGTCAGGTACAGGACCCAAACTTAGTGACTTAATTTGATGCTCTTTTTTGCATTTAATGTTACAAAATGAGGATAGCAGTTTATTTCCTGCATGCTGTGGAGATTCCCATGCATGCAGTATTTTAGTTTTGTGGGGAGGAACACCATAGAGAAGGCCATAATACCACAAATAATTTTATATTCGGTGTTGGATTTGGCTTATGTCAGGTGAGTAGCCAATGGTAAGGGTAAAAATAGATATTAAACACACCCTGGGTTTGGACAGACAATCTGTCTGTATTATGCAGTAAATCAGGCTGGGATGTGGTGGGCAAAATAAAAATTGATCATAATATTTTTATGGTGTTTGATCTTGTTCTGGTTCTTAGTTCCATGTGAGACATTTGAGAAGAGAGTCATGGTAGAGTCTACTCAATTCTCTGTGGGGAGACTTTGAAAATCAGAGTAGCTCTACTGCAACAAACTAGTCAAACTAATCAGCACTGCAGGAGAAGTCTAAGCAGGATTTCATCTACAGAAAGCATCTCTGGAGAATTTACCAAAATTTCAGTTAGGGAAGAGGACAGTGCAAGTTTTTCCAGTGCTTGTTATTCTGATTAAGATGTGCAATGAAATTATTTCAATGTTCAGAACTTGAGAAAATATCATCAAGAAAAATTATGCAGTTTTCTGTTTTGTTTTTTTTTTTTTTTTTGTATTCACTGATCAATTGGTGGCACAAAAAGAAAATTCATAACCAATATAATTTCAAATACATTTAGAGGACTTATTTTTCCAGCAGGCTGAGTCTTCTCTGTTCCTTTACATATCATAGCAACTGAAAGTTCTCAGCACTTTTTGGTATTGGGAAATTAAGAAGCAATGTAGCTAATTTTATACTTGAGAGGAACTGGAATTTGAAAAAGACAATGTAATATTTGTTGATATTATGGAATGGTAAGAGTGTGATGTAGAAAAGAAAAATACTTTGCAAAAAAATTAGTTGAACAGTGAGTTGAATTATGAAGGGCTAGTAAAATCACAGTTTGTGATTATGTTGGGAAATTAATTGCAATGCAGCTTGATGTGCATAGACACAATAAGAGACTTAAATAATGCAATATGACTCATGATAGTGTCAGATGTGGGAGAAAGCCTGATTTCTCTTCAAATCAGTAGCAATGGTTTTAGTCTGTCTTAATGAGACATTTTTTATAACAAAATACTTATTTTGTCAGATAATGTAAGAATTTAAACTGTTTTAAAGTGACAATTTCTTGTCTAAAGATTGCACTCCAATTTGGTGGATAAATAAAGATTTTACAATGTTGATGTTAGCATTGCAGTCTCCCACCTACCAAAGGATCTGTAGGATCTGTATGTCCTTTCCTTCCTTCCTTCCTTCCTTCCTCGTCCCTTCCCATTATTGATTGGTATCTTCATCAGCCTAAATTATTTCTCAGGAAGCATGCAAGAATTAATGGTAGAGTTATCTTTAAAATACTACAGTATAAAAAATAACATGAACCACATGTGTATTTTAAACAGCTGAGGTGGGATGGGGCGAGATTTGAGTCGCGTTTGTTTTTGGTTTTTTTTTGTTGGAAAAATCCCATACCTGGGACTTAAGGTATTCTTGCATGCAGTACTTTCACTAACTGAGATCTGGACTGAACTTCTGGGCCACCAGTGGCAGTAAATAGACTAGACTGGAAGTAGTAAATGAAAATAAGGTAGTATGCTTCCTAAGTATTTCCAGAGTAAAACACTTTACTTATATGAAAAGCTGGTAGGGAAATCTGTTTTCATGCACTTCCTAGTCAAATGGGCAGAAATGGACATATAAGAGCATTAGGTCTTCTGTTACTTCAAGTTCGTCTCTACAGTGAGGAAAAAACACTTTCATGAAGATTTAATTTAACTGTAAAAAATCTCTGTGGATAAAATCACTAATATGAATCTCAAAAGGGATATTTCTGAGAGATGAAAACTTTCAGAGGAAGCAGGGTTGATTTGATTATAAGTGTACAAAGCTCAGAATTCCCAGTGGTGTGATAATCCTTAAAATGAAAATGCTTCCTAAACAGAACACTCTGTATGGGAACATCTTTCAACAGGCACTTATCTGAAGGTCTTTACAAACAAAATCCCTATCAACAACAAATTCTTATGGGATAAAGGAGATCTATTAGAATTAAAGTAGTGAGTAAGAGACAAGCTCAACAAGCCTATAGTGTTTTTGAAGACATGATCAATTTTATTACAGAAGTAAAATTAAATTTATACTACTGGAAAATATGTGTCTGTCTCTAGAAAAATATCACTTTTATCTAAATGATCAGTCCAGTCTAGAAGGATACCCTATTAATATGTTAGTGAACACAGAAATTTTAATGGATGAGTACCAGAGTATAAACTGCTCAAAACTACTAAACAATTATAGCTGAAAATTTGGAGAAACAGTATGCAAACAAAAACAGTAAAGGAGGCATACATGAATAAATTATTTTGCTATCTTTGTCAACTTCCTGTTCAAAAAATGTTTTATTTTCCTTTCCCTTCTCTTTCCTTTTTTTTTTTCAAAGACAATGATATTTTCACCTATTTTTAGGACTTCTCAATTTTTTGGTCCTTTGGGAACATTATCTCATATAGAAATCATGGATATATGTTTTCCATAACAATCATCATTGTGTCCTTGTGCCTGCTCCCTACCACAGCACTTTTTATTCTCTCTGCTTTTTAAAATATCTAGAAGAGCAAGTAACTGGATCGTGTAGGATGTCTCATCTTTAGGAAGATAGTGTGAGCTACCAATCTTTCTAGGACATAAATGTTGGAAGTAAAAGAATTTCAAATCATCTTGTAGTGATAACAAATATATATAGCTTTACCAGTGTGAAACAAGCAAACGTTCTTGATATTGGATTAGAGTAAATGTCACATCAATTAATAATTCAGTAATATTTCTTCAGCTACTATTTTCACAAGCGATCTCTATATTTGCCCAGTATTTGAACAAAAGCAGATAATGGAATGAAGTTTTAGAACAGCATTCCGACAACTGGAAGTTATGCTTGTCTTAAAATCTCTGCCTGTTTTTACACTGTATTTTGATTGTTGATTCCATGGTATAATCAGTGACTACCCTCAGTAGTATAGCAGATTTTTCAACTTAAATCTCACTGTCTTAATTTCATGAGGAGATTGTGATGACTGACTCATATTTACTCTTGAGTTCAGCATTAAGATAATTGTATAATAAAACACAGTCAATGAGGACCCTTAAAGAATGCCACTTTTTTGGTTGTTATTGTTTTAAACACAAATTTTGACAACCAGTTTTGACTAGCACACATAAAGTAGTATACAGAGTGCAAAGGAGATTAGTATAAATGCACGAAAACTGATACCTGTATTATCTCAGTTATCAAAAATCTCATAAAAAGATTATTTATATTTTCCAGTCCAAGAGGAGGTTAAGATGCAGTCAGATCTGTAAGTAATTTAATAAAAATGTAAACAATTAATCATTAGTTCATATTTCACGTTTTAATGTTTGTTTTATTGGTTGCTCTATTTTCTCATAGGTTTTTTTGAGGCTTGTCTAAAAGAAAATATGCTATTCATTTGAGCCAAACCACAGTAAAATGATTCTGCCTAACTCTAAAAAACCCAATCATTCCTTTTCATATTTTATAATAACATATGACATGTCAATTTAAACAAAATACACAATATTTGCTGACTATAGTAAAAGGTTGATATTAAAATAAAGTATGCTGCTGTTAAGACCAGATAATTGAGCATACCGAAGTGCAGGTAGTATCTGCTATAGCAAATGCAATACAAAAGGCTCATATTTTTCCTAACAAAGGGTGCTCATACAGATAATATGTGGTATCTAGCACTTTCTCGATGTGACTGTTTAGCAGAAATCTTTACCTTTTTTGCTCACTTATTCCACAATAATTTTTAAAATATGTGTATCAGACCAAACAGTGCCAAAAAATATTGTAAAATATTAGTGAGGTCTTTTTTCTGGCAATGCTGTGTGTGTTCATTTGAGTATGTCTGTGCCTGTATTTTAAAAAGAAATTTTACTCCCTTGGGTTTGATTTTATTCTTTCCAAATTCACCCTGTGTGCCACCATATGTTTTTATCCTTCCTGTATTATTTAAAAAAAGCATAAAACCTCCAAGTCTTTGTACACCAGTATTCTAGTGCAAACAAAAATGCCTCTTGCCCTCAGTCCAAATATTTTACAGAATTCTCAAATTTTTGGACAAGCTATTTTGCACTCCTTTTCTTCCTCTAAAATTTTACTCTCACTCATGCCATATGGACATGTATCTTATTATGTTTAGTATAACACAAAACTCTCTATACTTCAGGCTTCTTTCTTTTTCTCCATGTACTGGATGGAGTGTAATAATTTTTATTTGCTACTTCGCGCCATTTTTCTTTTCTCCTTCCCTTAAATTGTGCTTACTTTGTCCAGGTTAACACTTGCCCCAGAAATACTTGATCCCAGAAAGAACTTTTTTCAGGTAGTAGAGCTCTGCTAAAACTTCTTTACCCAGATTCTTTGCAGGTCGCCTCCTTTATTACCAGTCCTACTCCTGATATATCACTCTAAATCATTCTCTACAGTAATCAGGTACTTTCCAGCTTTGTTCTATACTCTGCTGCCTCTAAAACAAAGAATGGGTGCTGCAGAGGGAGGAAATGTGGTGGCAATAGCACAATCACTTTACTCATTCCTGACCCCATGCCATTCAGGCTGGCTGTACAGAGGTTCCTGTTGTTCTGCCGTCTTGAGCAGGGACACAGAGGACGAGGCACCCCAGTCTGAACTGGCCTTCTCCTCATCTCCCTTATCCCCATTCTCATCCATGCAAAACTGAATTTGACCCTGCAGATTTTAACTAATTAATGAAGAATCAATCTCCTAAGGTCCTTGTAGCACAGAACAACCAGCAAGAAACAGGTTTTGGACATTCCACCAAACAGAACCCCAGGCGCTCAGGTGTTCCCTTTAGCTCAGTTTATAGGCTCATTATTCTAACAGTGTATTTGATTCTGTCATACTTTTTATGTACAGTGCAAACTTGAAAGCGATATACTACAATCTTTTCAACATATTTTTACTGCAGTGAATCTGTGACTTATTTTTGTCTAATATGTAGAGCTGCAAGAAGTAAACTGTTTTGCTATACATTCCTGCATACAGTTTTTGCTATATTAATGATAAGAGCTGTAGAGTTCTTGAAGCAGGAGTAGGGAAAGAGTGCTATTTCATTTTGGGGCATCTGTGAATAAGAAATATAAATAACTTCCTATTCATGTTGTTAAAGCTTCTAGAGGGAAAAAAAAAAAAAAAAAAAAAAAGCCAAACAAGGACCAAAATTTCAAAGCAGGATGGTTTTACCCTTTTGAAAATGAAACATTACAATCCACTTGAAGTCATTCCATGTTTTAGAGGTTTGAATAAAATCTGTATTTGGCTTATCTTTTCAAGGATAAACTACACAAGAGTTCATGTTGTTTTGCCTTTTGTCCAGAGTTCCTCTAAATTTTAATGGCTTATGTTATACCTATGATTTGTCACTGAAATTTACCTTCGTTTTTGAAGTCTCTACAGTAACTGCTTCTTGAAAAGGTCTGCTCATCTGCTGTCACATTAGCATGTTAACTGTTTATTAAAACTATGGAATCTTGCATCTATGTCCAGTGAGCTGTAGCAAGGGAAAATGGTGGGAGAAAATACTGTTGCAAATCTACCTGCAATATCTGCTTAACTTTACTACTTCTTTTTCTTCTTGCTGCTTGTCTGCCACACTGAAATAGGATCCTGGAAATTTTGAAGATATTTTGGGGTCCTATAGACTTTAGAATAAAGTAATGGATATGCCTGCATGCCTTTTGCAGCCCATGGGTAAAATCTGTAGTCTTATAAGTCAAAATAAATTTATGCACAACTAAACTTGTATGTCTTCAGGTTGAGGTTTTTCCCCCTCTTCTGCAAATACGTTGCTACACAGTATACAAGTAAAATTCAACTCCTGATCAAAAATTTTTGTGTTTTCCTTTTTTGGGAAAAAGAAACTCCAGAGGAACCATAATTGAAATAGAATTTTACTGTAGGATTTTCCAGAAGGGGAACATAAATATGAGAACTTTAAAATAGATATCAATACAATTTTTTAAATTTACAATTTATATAGTCTTTTTCAGAGAGGGGAAAAATATTTCAGTTTTAGTTCTGTTTTGCCTCAAGACAATGTTCTCAGAAGTAGACAATTATCATCACAAGCCCTATCTGAGGAATTAATTTTTAACATTGTCTATAATTTCCTTTAATGGGTTTTGCTTCTACCCAAGTACTGTGGCAAAAATCTTGATTGTTTAAGTATTATTAGAGAATAATTTTGCCTCAAAAGAGAACTGTGTGAGTGAGGATAAAGAGAAACTAGAGTTCTCCATACTAAAAGTATGTATCTTGAAAAAACCTTTCCTGCTTCTTCCTCCCCCTTCTCTTTCCTCATCAACCATATGAAAGGCTGGAGCCCACTTATCTCAAGCACTGTCTTTCACAATTTCCCAGTGTGATTGCTACACTCATTTGGGATACTTGGCTGATAGATCCCTGGTTTTCATCTTGTGACAATGGAAAGGAGGGCATTCTCAGTGACAGGCCAATAATAAGAAATAAATTCCTACAAAGCTGATCCCAAACAAGTGGAGCCTCTTTCACATGACTTTCAAGCTCACTACAAGGCATATCTGTATTAAATGGCATTCCCCAATAGGTATGTAGTAATGACACTGAACACAGGAGGAATCATTCTCCAGAAGATTATGGTAAAGAAACAGCTTCAAAGCAGAGAAAGAAAAGTGGTACCTTCCAGAAGTAATTTTGATGTATCTTTAATCATTTCTATGTGCTCAAATACTCCAATGATTAGTGCCACAGATATACCTATAAATAAATCACAGAATGTTGGAAAACATCTCTGAAACATAAACTGAAGTAGTCATCATCTGTAATGCACATGAGAAATATTTAATTAGCTGTGCAAGTGAGCTGACATGCAAGTACAGTATGTTAATTTGCAGAATTTTCTTTGAGGAACACAAGCTGTTCCTGAAGTGTATGAAAATGAAAGTAGCTTATACAAAATTAAGTTCTGAGATCAATGGCTGAACTTCTTTAGCATCTCTAAGTAGCACTTGGTAAAACACTGCAGTTAAGAGTTGATCAGTAATTTAATTAAAAATTCAAATGTCAAAGTGTGATGTTATTACTATTATAATATTGTTCCAGTAATTGCAGGACTGTTGCAAATGAAAAAAAAAATTAACAGATCAAATATGTTACAAAATTGAATAAAATAAAATTACAACAGCAAAAACAGAGACAAATAACAACTCGAGGAAAAAAGTGCTACCATTAAAATGAAGTTGTCAAGAATTGGAAATATCTCATGATATGTAATACTGTAATAAAATATTAAGTTCTTATTGCCAAATGCCATACTGTCATCTAAAATAATGAGGAGGGAAAAGAACTATGATCACTAGGTAAGATTTCAAGAGATCTTCAACTCTTGTAAGTGGAATAGAACAGTTTCGTTCTGTACTGGAGATGAAAATCTACCCTACTTGGAAACAATCAAAGAGATTATTATTAACAAGGTGTTTGGGAAGTTAAGAACAGAATATCTTTTCAAGAACTTTACTAAGAAATAGAAGGTTAGAAATAGCATGATAGTTAGCAATGGAATTTGCACCACATAAAAGCTTCTTAAGGGAGGGTGCTGAGGAAGTAACCACTTTAAAATCTCCAGGAAATGTGGCACTGAAGAAGTGATCATTAATAATGGCTGTTATGTGGCAGGAGAATAAGAAGAAGGGAAAACATCAAACATAAAGTAGAGTGAAACGTATGTTTTTATATAAGGTGATATTAATTAAATCTTGTAGGCAGACCGGGGAGTAACTGGATTTGTAATAGGACAAGGATAATTAACAGTTGCAAAAAGGAAAGAAAAACACTTGGGTTAAGCACCACATTAGATGTGTGCTGCAATGTTTTCTGTAATCAGAAATTATTATTATTCACTAAACAAAAGATTCAAATTGATTTTAAAAGACTGACTATGTGAAGGAAGAAAATGTTTGCAAGGTACTTTCTCTAGGTGATTGGTTTATAGGTCAGAGTATCAACAATAAAAAGAATTTCTCAATTTCAGATTGGAAAATAAATTACATAGTATAGTGAGTTTTTGTGTCACTATGATCAAAATCTTACACAGATATTTAGGATATTAGCAGGGAAAAATAGTTATATGTTGCTCAAGGGGGATGAAAGTCATAACTATAAAAAAAATCATCTGAATTAAAGATTATTATACAGTGGAATGGCAGCACATATTTCCAATTGCACTTACAGTTTCTTCTGATTTTGTGCCCTAATATTCAAGTAAATTTGGAGTTGATGAAAATATTTTCTAAAAATAGGATGCAAATCAGATTAGGCAGTCTCTGAATTGCAACAATTTAAAAAGAAATGTGTAATCTTATTTAATTTACTCCTTCCTTTTATTTTTTGTCTGGTATTTTTCCACTGGTAGATATCTTTGAATGCAATTTAATCATATAGAATAACTACTAATTATAAACTTAGGAAATTAATAAAAATATTTCATTTTTTTTCAGATTTTGAGGACAAACAAGATGAACTTTTACCCAAGAGTTACAAGCAAAAATTAAACTGTGTTTAGCTAAAAACAGAGATACAATAACTACTAAAAAGGCAAGGAAAATGTCAGACTATGGCATTTAAGGATAGAAAGGATAGTTAGAATTGGAGAAAGAAAAACTACAGCTTTAAAGTGTAACAAAATTGTAGATATGAATTTTTAAATACCTAGTAAAAACTTATGTCAGTGAAAGAATAACAGAAAGAAGAAAGATGTTTAAAAGAATATGATTTGGAAGGGTGTTTTAGGTGAACTAGAAAAGAGAGGTCCAAAAGAGTTTCTTCAAGAATACAAATTGACTTTGAGAATGTACATGTAGCAGGATGGGAAAAATAAAAATAGCTTAGAAATAGAAGGCCAAACGGGAAGTGTGGCAAGTACAGCAATGGATTCTGCTTCACACTGGGAAATCTACATGGTAATAACTAACTCAGGATGAAGTACAATTTATCTAGCAATAACAGTGCCAAGAACTACTCTGTGTTGTAGGTTGAGCGTAAATATATTTTGCACAAATTCTAATCAGGCATTGTTACAGGCAATGTCTATAAGACAATGTTACAAGCATTGTCTATAAGAAAACATAATTGTGTCTGAGATAAAAAAAAAGGTAATTGATATAAGAACAAAAAAAAAAAAAAAAAAAAAAGAAAAGGAAAAAAAGAAAAGGAAAATATTAGAAAGACCGAGAAAAACAGCTGACCAGGAAGCTTCAGAAGAAAGAAAACCAAAATCCAACAACATTGTAACAGATGCATTGTAACTAGAGAGAAATAGGGATGATTAATGGAAGGTGAAATTAAAAGAAGTGATGTAAGAGCAAAGAGTACTACAAGGTCATCTATAGCAATGAGCTATATGAACCCTGACATTTTTACAATGGGTTTTCAACAGAGTGAACTGATCCTAAAGTATAGCAGCTTGAGTGGGACAGAGGAGAAAGAAAGAAAAGGTTATGTTGCAGCATGATGGAAAAAAAGCTTGTCTTAAAAAATTAAGTCTTTTCAACAGCTAAAGCCTCAGAGAGTTCCTTAGTGACCTGATTTGTCAAATGGATTTTTGTCCCTTGCTTGGTATTTTCAGTTCACTGCATTCTCTTACCCCAGGTTTCAGTAAATAACAACTAAAAAATTAAAATGCTCTAACGTTTAATTTAATATCTTGCCTGCATTGAGTTTCCACATCTATTTAGTATAAACATCTTAGGATTACTTTAGGACTTAGTGCTTTTTGACTATTGATGGCAGTCCAAGGGTCCCAAAATGCAGGAAAAATATCTAGTTCAAAGTATCACTCCCTACAGCTATGGATTTCAACTGGAGATCGTATCTCAAAATCACTTTTTGTAGTAACCTACTGCTCTACTAAACACTAGTAACACAAATCAATCTGGCATTCCCAGAAGCCCAAGGAGAATTCTCACACAGCTTTCACTGTAAATGCATTCAGGTTGCAATGGTTGATCTAGAATCAGGGTTTCTCAGAAGAGCATGCTGCTGAAAAAAAAATAAACTCCTGGAAATAAAAGAAAATTTTAAAAAGAAGAAATAAATGGAGATTAATCTAGAAAATTACAAAGTTGTCTGACCAGAGATGTGTGTAACTGCCTTTCTCCACCAGGCAGGGGATCAATGAGAATGCATTGCTTTGAATGCCAATCACATTATAATGTCTGAGAAAAACCTGAAAATTGTCATGGCTTTGGTTTTTAACTTGCAAATTTCATCCCTTTTCACACAGTATACAAAAAATTCCCTCTCTGTCATCTTGCAATATCACTATTGCTTCTGCATGTGTAAGCAGAATGCTCTTTTATTTTGTTTTCTCAGGCATTTTGACTGAAGTGAAATATGTCAAATACATGTATTGTGATCTAGATAATGGTATTGTTTTATTTTGTGTTTTGTTTTACAAATGGATTAGGGGAAAGTGTATATTCTTATTACTTCAGCACAGGCTGAATCTTGGGAAGGGGTGAAATAATTCAAACCAAAAAACAGACACAAACTTTAGCTCATCTCCTAAGAATTCTGCAATATTTCAGGTACAGCACAACAGGGAAAAAAAAAAAGCTGCTTCAATGGGCTTCATCTGACACCCCAAGGAGAAATCAGGTTATTCTGCTTGTGCTTCAGCAAAGCTTCTAACACCCCTCTACAATGGTCCTAGCATGGAAAAGGGAGGAGAGTACTCCAACAGCCCATCAGCACCAGAAACAAAGAAGAGAAGAGGATGGGAGCTGCCCAAAGCTGTTTTCTATCCTTCTCAAAATGCAGTTTTAAGACATTGCTTATTTAAAGCTTCTCATGGGGAGAAAGAGGGATATTCAGGCCATTCAATATGAATTCAACTAAAGATACATCTTTTAAATAAAATAGTGCAACTATATTCAAGTCCTCTTTGGACATTCACATGCAGAATTACATCAATTAAAATATATTGAACCTTAGGGGAGAAATTAAATTATTATATGGTTTGCTTAATCCATTTTAGAAAACAATATTGAGTTTCTTGATGGTTCTGAGTTGACAGGTCCTTACAATCTTATGATTGTGTTCAGGGACTCCTCTGTCTACACTGTTGTTCAGCCTTGTATGCCATACAAGACTTAGACCCACTGAGAGTTTGTGTTGTACTATATTTAATTAGGTCGTTACTCATTTTGTTGTTGATACCTGAAATTTAATGAAATGGCTTCTAAGAGTGCCAGTGGTAACAATAAATTATATCTACCTTGCATTAATAATTAAAATCTGCCTTTGAAATGCTGTTCAGGGGTGTGGTCTCAGTTACTCATGGGGACCTATGTACTTAACCATAGGTATTAACCATTCTAAACTCTGAGAAATTACATATTTGGACATGTGTGTATTTCAATTTAACTCTAATATTTGGGGAATATTGTTATTACCAGTGAAAAGGGAAATGGTCTGCCATTAGGCCTCTTGTCAGTTGGGATGACTTGCATTTTGCTTTCATAAAATTGATTGGTTTCTGCTGAAAGTAAGCTGCTCAAAGACTTGGCAAGCAGCATGAATCTAAGAGCCTTCTGTACATGGTATAAGTCCATTGAGTAGAAATGTGGATACACATGACCTATATTTCTAGATAATGCTCTGTACTGGCAGCTAACCTGCCTGTATATTTTGTTTTATGATTAAACACATATTGATGGGTAAAATAGGCCTTTGTACCTTTTCTATTAAATTTTGCTTTTAGGCAGCTTTTAGCTTACTTACTGCACAATTAGTCTTCTTGCTTCTCACAGGAGGGCCCATTTCTTCTCTTCTCTCAGGATAATCTGAGGTTGATCTGACTCCCTCTTGTTGTAATTTATGTATTTAGGGAAGAAGGTTATCTTGCAGTCTGAATATAGAAGGCAGAGCCCAGGGAATTTCTGCTTCCAACACAGTCCCACTGAGCTCTTGAAGGCCTTGCAGACCACAATTATCCACCCAAATTCTTGTACTGACCTAGCTGAAGTCCTTCTCTTTTGGCAACCCAGATGAAGATGTTCAGTTCAACTAAGTTACCCAAGGAAGTCCTTACAAATGTTGAAATCTGTTCTTAGTTATATCCCCCCCACTGATACAATTGAGACAAAAAATTGATTGCAAGATTCTCATTAAAATAAAATAAAATAAAATAAAATAAAATAAAATAAAATAATAAAATAAAATAAAATAAAATAAAATAAAATAAAATAAAATAATAAAATGACCAAACAATAGATATGGTAGTACAACTTGCAGCCTCTAGGCAAACACAAAGAATTTTAATGCCTATTAATTAGAAATTTAAACCATAAATTTTAATTGCCTCTTTCAAACTAATTCTCTGTGGGCAGCTATTGAATAGGAGGAATAAGGGACATAGAGGAAGTTTAAGTGAAGAGACTTTATTTCCTTTCCTAAAAAAAAACCCAAGAAAGTTTTCATGACAGCTCAGACTTCCCCCAAGTCTTGAAAAGAACAGCATTCATCCTGTCTCCTGAGAGTTTTCTAAATAAAGTTACTGTTGATGCTCCCTCCACAGACCTGGCCAGAGAAACCTATAAAGCATTTATAATTCCCAGATTGATAATACAGAAACATCATGAAAATATGAAAAGCTGTGTCTGTGACTGCCTATGAAGAGGCAGAGGAAAGAACAGTGTTACTAAGGTAGGAATTCCTTTTACTACCAAAGGAAGGGGCTGGGTGAGACTTCCTGTGATGACTTTGAAGCAAGCTCTGGGTTATAAGTGGGAAGATGGGAAAAGAAAGATCACAAGTGTATTCACTACCACCACTACCACCACAAGCAACATTTCCCTACCTCTGCCTGTCTTCCTCCCCAGAAATATTCTATCTGCTGAAGAAAGAAAACAAAACCCACTGAGGAAACCTGTGCCTTCAATAGGCATTAGGAAGATTCTGGCAAGGCTCAGACGTCTCTCATTGGAGATAATAAGCCTGTTTTTATCAACAGAATGAAAATACTAAATAGCAATTTCTACCCGTATCTGCATTTTTAGTTCCTCTTTCAAACCGGGGGATCAGAGCAATAAGCTTTTTTCTGATCCCTGTTACAACACTGTCAGCTGCAAAAAGTCATCTGCTCCATCAGAGGACCTAAATGCCACTAAACAGAACCCACAGGGACAAGTGGAGAATACAGACATGCATACAAAGAAATCACAAGAACATTAATCTTTTCAAGAACCAACTGACAGTACATTTCAGAAAGCACATATAACTCAATTAATGTTTGTGCTCACAAAACCTTTTAATTTATGAACTATAGCTCTTGGGGTTTGCTAAACAATTAAAATCAAATCTAACTTCTCCCCTAAATTTTGCAAAGCATATTTTATAAGTTTAATTCCTGCAACTTCAGCAGGAAGAGCTCATCTACATGACCCTGAGAGTAAGAAAGGAAATCTTATTGCTCAGTGATCTGCTGTCATCAATGGACAAAAAATTAAATGCTTTTGCTAATCCTTTCACTCTCACTAGCCATTGACCATGAAGCTTTGTTGACCTTGCTGGAAACCCTGGCAAGAATTATTGAGAGGCACTTGAGCGAGCTATTCTTTTCCCTCAGGAAACAACCAGAGGGTAGTAGCTGCTGATTGCTCTTTTGCCTCAATGTAGTCTTATGCAAGATACTCTGTTCCTTCTATTTGATATACATGCTGCATTGTTAGAGCCATTCAGCAGTATGTTGTAAACACTGCTTTTGGATCTGATCTGAAATGTACGGTCACGGACATGGTGAAAGTGGAACTATAGTTCAAATCAGATAAAACAGAGCTGTTGCTGCCAAATTACTTGAAAAACCTTAGGAGGAGATAAATAAGCAATTTCTCTGTTAATATCAATATTTTTAACTTGTTTTTTACAGTAAGACCTACTGTTTAAAGGTCTGGGCACTTTTAAATGGCCAGCAGCAGTTATTATTTTCCTAAGTGGTTTTCAAATACCGTTTTGAGTGGGGAACTTTGCTGTGGTAATACCTGGTGTGCCTTTTCAATGCTGGAATTTCAGTGTTGCACCTTTTAGCTGTAGCTACAGATAGAGCTCTTTCAGTTTCTCACCTGGTGGCCTGTAGCAATTTGGACCCATCCAACTTCAAAAATCACTTCTGTTTTCAACAGCCACTGATTAGGCAAGCTGGGATGACACAGCCTAATGGCTTACTGCCACTGGAGGAAGTAGTTGTACTCTCCCCTTCCCTCAGGTACATTCTAGAGCCTCCCTAGTGTGTAGTGCAGCACACCTCTGGTTATTTGTTGAGCTGATTAGGTTCTCTAAACCAGTACAAAATTCATCCAGGAGTGAAAACCATCATGTTCCCTAAAAATGAGATGATTTGTTGATGCATTAGTATCTTCTTAAGTTTCTTCCTAAAAGCAAATTAAGAACTATAAATTAGGATCTCACATGCTGTTTTTAGAACTTCTTAGTAAAGTCATTCTTCAGTGTTGTGAAGTTTGATGGCCTCCAAAGGTTGCTGCAGGAAACACTGATATTACCTTTTGCTATGGGGGGAATGTGACTTAGGCCAGAGGGTAGATTTTACTTCTTTAATTGACATTGGTTTAAGATATTAATTGTTAATTTCCCATAAAATTGTGCTGTGGTTCACATTTTCTGTGTGCACAGAATAGGAAGAGTGAATTTTAAAATCTACATGCAAAATTTATTCAATAAAGAAAGCCATTCCACAGTTCCTTGAAACTTTCCTATTTACAAAAGCACCCAAGTCCCATTAAAAAAAGGGGGGAAAAATCAGTAGAGACTTTTTTTTTCAGTGATGAAATAGGTTAATTTCATAGCTGAGTTGAAATCTTGTGACAAGTTATGGTATTCTATTATGCCATTATTAGTAGAAGACATAATCCCTTGCAGCTGTGGTAACTCATGATAACGCACAATATATACCCATCAAGATATCTCCTGACAGCAATGAAATTAACTCGTGTCACCCCTGTGTCTAACAGAATGTGCTTGCAGCTTCTTCTTGGTATGCTGTTTTAGATACCAATGAATTGTTACATGGGGAAAATGCATCTATTAGGAACAATTGTTAATACCAAAATCTTCACTGGCTTCATTGTACATTCGATGACAGATGTTTCAAGCAAGGTAAGCAGACAATATAGGTAAATGACAATATAGGTAAATGAGCACAATACAATATAGGTAAATGACTGAAAGTAAAAGAAATCACAGTTATTGCCTAATTCTTAAAGTGTGTGTTTTCCTGAACTTCAGGGGGATCTGTAGAACTGCTCTGCACAGTTACTTCCAATACATCTTTGGTGAGGTTGAAATCAATTTCTGTGTTCTCTGGCTCAGAATCAATGTGTGAGCCGAAGCCTAAAACCATTGCAAAGTCTGCTGTTTTAAGGAGCTATTTTGAAATTATAGGATGATGAAAAAACTGTTACTTATAACTTCGTTTTATCTCCTAAACTAATACTTCGTATACAGAATTATCCAAGTGACTATGAAGCTTTGAGAAAATGTTTTTTGTGGCTAGTTCCAAATTGCTGCAATGAAAATATATTTTACAGTATTTCAAAGAGGAGGAAGAAGGCAAATCTGATGATAGCAAACACATCTCAGCAACACTTTGAGACTGTACTTTTAATGACTTTTTAAAATAAGTGTTTTGCAATAACAATTAAATAAGCAAAGAGATAAAAGCCAGTATTTACTGTCATGCATATTCTCACTTTCTGACAGGTTTCAACAATCAAACACTTCCCACATCACAAACATTATACAAACACTCTGTAGTCCCAGCACGGTATGGGTTATTCCCAACTTAACTTCATGTACTGTTTCCCTGATGACTAGACCAGTTCTGACTTTCATTTTTTATTTAAAAGCAACAACAACAGCTGAACTCCAAATTAGTCTCACGGAATACCCTCAATTTAGCTCTTTTAATAAAAAAGAAAAAATTGAAAAGTTGAAAGCAGCCTGGTCACAAGGGGAAGTGTTACTTAAAGCTTGAGTTTGGCCATCAGCATTACAGAAATAAAAGACAGCTTTAAAAATAGAGACTACTGGCTTTATCACTGGTCTGCATTGCTTCCCTTGTGGCTAAGCAGCTTTTAGCTTTAAATTTTTATTAAATAAAAAGAACAAGTAGAATTCTTTTTTTTTCCTTGATTTGGGCCGATCCTATTTTAGGAAACAAAAGCCAATAACTGTATAAAAATAAACAAAATACTAACTGTGGAAAAAAAGTGTGATTCTCAACATTTGCAAGTTAGAAAAGTATTGATTTTTCCTATAAATAAAGCATATATTCATTTTGAGACTCAAGCCTTTGACAGTACAAATTGACACAAGCTGGATTTAAAAGCAACAGGGATTTACAGACTATCTTTCATACAATGTGACAAGATAAATTGTAAATTTATAATAAGTAATTAATGAAGATGTAGGAAATAGTGCAGCTGTATTCCAAAAACTAGTGCAATGACATCTTAACAGAAATAAAAATTGGTTATTGACACTAAAACTCCACCATTGAGGCTTTCAAAGAGGCATGCAACATTTTAATAGCAGTCTACTGAGAGGCTAATATCCTTAGCTGGACTTTGAAAATGTAAGGATAAATGTTTTAAAGGCAGAGGTTATTGGGGGAAAGGTGTGTCAGTGAGAGTGTACGGTGCTGCAAGAATTTTGATTGCACTGCTTTAGGATTGCTGTGTGGATCTTGCCTTCCAAACCTTCAGGCGCTTCTACCCCCCTAAGACATTGAACCTGTTAACCGATACATTGATTTGAAGTTGTTTTAGAGAGGCCAGCTGTGATCCAGTTGAAAAAGGTTAGATGCCTGAACCTATAAAAACAAACATGAGAGAGCATCTTTGCTACTCTGAAGTGTCTGCCTCCTGCTTGGTCTTTTTTCAGCCTGTTTCCATGTCTCTGTGCCTGGCCCTCCTCCCAGAAACTACCTGCTACTGTTCCTGCAGGTGTTATACTCCTGCCCTTGGGAAAAGATTGCAGAAATCTCTAAACGGGACGTAAATAGACAGCATTTTCACAATTTCAGAGCTTTTTAGAAATTGTATGCATTGTTTGATGGCTAGCTTATTCTGCAGCTTTCGCTTCCCTTAAATATCACCTTACAATGATATGTATTTTCCTCTCCTCAGCTTCTGTCTTTGTACTGCCTGGATCGGAAGTACCTTCCAAGGTAGGTGTGAGATAGGAGTTTCTTGACACTGCATTTGTCAAGAAACAATGAAAATTTGGGGAACCATGAATTCAATAGAAAAGGTAGCACCTAGAACTGTTTATTTATTCCATCAGAGGAATAAATAACAAATCAGAGAAGGTAGTCTCTTAATAAACAAAAAATAAGCAAGATTTTACATACTACAATAGAGACCTAAATCATAAAAGATCTATAAAACTAATTGCTGAGGATCAATTTCTGTTCAGGAAAGAATTCTGAATGGATCAGGTTCCAGAGCAAGACTAGTGGGATCATCAGGAGAAGGAAAAGAGGAGGTGCTGAAAGAGCTTGGATTTTGTTTAGCATAGAAGAACAAAGGCTGACTGTAGGATACCATGAAAAACATAAGTTTAAAACACAAAGCTGACAGAGGAGCTGTTGTAACTGGTGTCAACAGTGTTAACGGACCCTGAACAAGAATGGTGTGGAAAAATTCTGATGATTTCTAATATTCACTAGCATCTGAAGCATCTAAATACCAGTTGATTAATGGGATAAAAGGTCATATCTGTTTGTGATAGCAGGGACTTAATTCGATGAGGTAGATTGTCCCTTCCTGTATAAAACTGATGCAAGTTATTATAATTAAAATTCCTAGTAAAATATACATTTTGATTGAGGCAGCAAGATCAAGGCGCAAAGCAGATGACTCCGATATGTTAAAATAGCTCACTTGGCCCACCCAAAAAAAAGGTTGAATTAAGCTTTTTCATTAATGTTAAAACTTAAATAACATTACTGAAATCTTCAGTTCTCTGAAAAGCTGTAACTGATCTGACTACACTGTTGTCTTTGGCAAATTATTTTGCTGATTGAAAGTTTCCTTTATTTTTGTATGGATCAATTTTCTTTGGCTTGTTCTTTAGAAAAGGACAAAAGGATAATTGAGAAAGCACAGAATGTAGCATTGTTTTTATCATTCTACCAGTGCACTGGTGCAATTCATTTCTTTTGGAAACATAAGGAAGAAAGTAAATGGTCAGGAAGGAATCTCCAATATGAGCTTCAGGGTTTTTATATGAATTTTTGAAGTAATTTTCTTTTCCCACTTTCAGGGCACATCTCACTTTTAGGGCACATTCTTTTTAATAGAATTAAGTGTTGTGAAGGTAGAAAAGTTTTGTAGCGGTAGAAGCAGTAGAAACCAAAGATGGAGAAGCAGCATCAAAACTGCTGAGGAAGTTAGACCTCTGGTACTTGAAAAGATGAGCTATCCTTGCAAAATATTTTTAAGGTATATTACTTAATAAGCATGTTCTGTGTCAGCTGCTTACTCCAGTGTTTTATTCTGAAAAAGTAAGTTATGGATGTGAGTAGCTTGGGAAAATATTTTCCAGGGAAGAAGGCTAACTGAATTAATTGTAAGTTGATGATGAAAATTGGGGGAATATATTTTTCCCTGATTACTAAATGTGTTTAGTGAAAATCAAATTCATTATTAAAGAATAAACACACAAGCTACAATTAAACTGTACTTACCTTTGACATATCCCTGTTAGTGGAAAACATCCCCAACTGTTAGTTATAAACTTTCTGATGAAAGTGTCTCCTGCCAAAACCCTGGTGTTCTGTTGAAGATTAAAGCAAGTAACTTGTGGTTTCTTTATTATAGCTGGCTCTGACAGCATGTATAAACTGACGGGAAATTTCCACTGAATCCATGGTGTTTCAGGATTCTGCTAGAAGTGCATATGCACATACAGGAAGGTTCAGTGGAACTTTAGCTTTAGCAGGAAACAGTGGAATATGAAGTTCTGAGAAGACAGGGCTTTGGGGATGTCCTGATTCCCTACAAAGTCTGTAGAAGGAAGTGAGAGTACCCAGCTACCTACATCAGGCTTGGCACAAAGGAGTATTTTCTTCTTTCCTCCCTTCGGCAGAAAACAAAATGTAAGCATGTACCTGTCAGAGCAATTCCTAAACAGGCACTAAATGAGCTAACTCTGGAACTGGAAGTAATAAAGCTGCTTCAGACTGAAGTTACGCCTGAGCTAATTGCCCAGGTGCAGTGCTATGCTTCAGAGGTTACACTGCTCCAAGTAATTGTAAACTTACCTGCTCAGGGATGTCTAACATATTGCTTCATTGTAATATTTAGACATAACTCAAATGAATCATCAAAAAGCCAGAAAATATCAAAACTGAAGTTCTTTTAGTTATTTTATACAGTCACCTGTGGTATGTGCATTGCAGTAGCGTTCTTAATTGCGCAGCAACTGTGTATTATTTTTGTGGGATCACTGCCTCGTTCACTGAACACACTTGGTGCCTTTGTCTAAGCTGCACAATGAATTGCCATGATATAAAGTGTTGCGTATTGCGCTTTGTAATGTCTGAATGATGTCTTGTGAAACAGAGTGACGTCTACTGCTTTTTGTACTGAAATAGGTATATGGTATGTAGTGAATGGATGTGGGATCAGCTGCCAGGTAAAGATGACTTTCATAGACATCTGGTTTTATCCCTTTCTTTGCCAGCAACTTTTGTGAGTGACTTACTGGAAGAGCGAAGGATTTCTCCATTTCAGTTACTCATTAGTAAAGTGGGGGATCATCATCCTCCTTGGTTAAACAGGTTTTCTTAATAGGTAGCATATAAAGCTTTATGAAACATGTTAAAATCTAACGGAGCATCAAATGAAAATCTAAGACAGATACTAAAATATTTTTTAATTGCAGTGCTTGGCCAGCATGAAGTACGGGAGTCACAGTTGACATAAAATGTAGTGTTGAATACTCTTTTCTTTCAACAATGAAGGCAAAACCAGCATGTGTTTACATAAGAATGAAATCCAATTATCACACAAATCACTCTGTGCCATATCATGACTTTTTCGTCTTTTGCTTGCAGACCTCTCATATTCTAATGTGGCTTTCCATACTTTGATTTTTCATTCTTTTAATGTATTGGAAGGTAAAACAATCTCTTTTCAATAAACTTTCCTTAAATAAGCTCTCTAGAAAAACAAATGAAACACTGAAAGTGTTAAAAAAAATGCATGGATGTGGTACTTGAGGGCATGGCTTAATGGTGAGCAAGGTGGTGGTGCTAGGTTGAAGGCTAGATTTGATGATCTTTAAGGCTTTTTCCAACCTTAACAATTTTATGATTCTGTGGAATGAAAAGACAATAGTTAAGAGATGTACTGGGGACATACAAGGTAAATTTTCTTTGCGGGTCTATCACTATCTTTCTAAAGGGCTTGGGAAAGCCCTTTAGATTCTTTCTCAGCTCATATCTCTTGGGTGTATTCAGACTATAAATGAGTATGTAGAGCTGAGTTGCCTCTAGTATAAATTCAAAAAGTGTATAGCACACTGAAGGTCCAGTTTCATCTGGCTTATGTAGGCATTATTAAGGCCAAGCAGACACACTAATACATTAAATGTGTAAGAGAAAATCAACTGGAAGCATGTAACCTTCAAATGGATAAATATATTAATCAAAAAAAGTTGTTTCCATATACTGGAGTCAACAGAGGATCAGAACACAGATTTATAGTTTTGATGCAGAAAAGCTTGTCTCATCTGATATCATGACAACTTCCTGCACAAGTTTTTCAGAATCTGAAACTTCTATCAGGTTTGCCACTTTTTTGATATTTTCCCAGGCATATTTTGGTGTCAGACATGTGAAAACAATAAACATTAATCCAAGAGTCATTTTGAAAAATGTGTTGCTTACTCATTCTAGCATTTCCACTGGTATAATAGGAAATGTTTTCTCACTTCACAGCAGTAGTGTTATTTTGTGCCTAGTCCCTGGTAATAAAATAACTTTCAGATACCACAGTATATGGCACAATGGATATTAGACATTGATTAAGCATTGTTTAGCATTATGAAATTTGTGTGTACTATGTTCTGATTACAGTAATCCTTTAGACCTAGCCCACTCAAGCAGATACAAAAGAATATAGCTGTCCACATGTAATAATAATATGCTATTGCAACTTTATATTTGGCAATTTTAATGGAAAATTACAGGTTAAATTATTGAGTCAAAAATCAAACTCTGAGTTTTTTTAGGCTTTTGTGCCATGTTATCCTGGGATGTTAATTTGTGGAAATTTGTGTTAATTTGTATCAGAAATAGCATGGCCAGCAGGACTAGGGAAGGGATCCTCTCTCTGTACTCACCATTAGTGACTCTGCACCTCAAATCCTCTATTGAGTTTTGGGCCCCTCACTACAAGAAAGCCATTGAGATGCTGGAGCATGTCCAGAGAAGGGCAACAGAGATGATGAAGGATCTGGAGCACAAGTCTCATGAAGAGCAGCTGAGGGAGCTGGGAGTGTTTTGCCTGGGGAAAAGGAGACTCAAGAGGACCTTCTCGCTCTCTACAACTGCCTGAAAGCAGAGCATAGAAAAGTGGGCATCAGTCTCTTTTTCTGAGTAACAAACAATAGAAGAGGAATTGGCCTCAAGCTGTGCCAGTGGAGGTTTAGATGGGATTTTAGGGAAAAAATTCTTCACAGAACAAGGTTGTCAAGCATTGGCAACAGGAGCCAGAAAAAGTGGTTGAGTCACCATCCATGCAAGAATCACCATTTACAGGAGATGTAGATGTGGCACTTAGGGACATAGTTTAATACTGGCATTAGGCCAGCAGTTGGTCCATGACCTTAAAGGTCTTTTTCAGCCTGGGTAATTCTATGATCAGTTTCCTTAACAGGGAAAAAACCATGCTTGGACCTCAGGTTAGCTTTGTCTTGTCTACATTGTATTGAAGCATATGGTGTCTATCTGCCTCAAGTCTCATAATAAAGATGAGGGACAGGGTCTTCAGTTACAGGTAAACAATTTGAGTTCAGAATATTTTTCATGGCTTTTAGTAAACATAATACTTTTTTCCTTCTAACTCTATCCCCTACTAATCAGGGTTTGATTTTATTTGTCTTGTGACATTTTAATGAATTTCAAATTTTTCATGAAACTATCCTTATAATTTCATTCAGTTTATTGTTTCAGTTAGTACCTGCAACCAGCAATGAAGTTTTAGATTCAGCAGATACAAGCCACTTCTGAACTATTGTGCCTCTTGAAGGTCAGATCTAGTAGCAGCTGCAGTAATGACTGACGCTGCTACATTGCTTTGCTGGGTTCACTTGAGCCATCCTTCTAAATCACATTTATCTTTGCTTTGGTATGGAAGAGAAGTTATGGTACAATTTTCTGTTTGGGGAAAGGTGGACTGATGGTATTCAGAAGAGGAAAAAAACATGCCTGAGAGTAACAAATAGACCATAACACACCTGGCACATGCAGTAGTCCTAAGGATTAGGTGGTGGAAAGTGTTTTATTTGAAAAGGAAATATACAGTAGATGGAGTCTTCATATTTCATAGCATCATAGAATCATTGAATGGTTTGGGCTGGAAGTGGAGTTTAAAAGTTGTCTAGTCCAATGCCCCTGCAATGCATTTCAAGTAGAACATTTTCAATTAGATCAGGTTGCTCAGACCCCTGTCCAACCTGGCCTTGAAGATTTTCATAGAGGAAGCATCCACCACCTCCCTGGGCAACCAATTTATAATGAGTGTTTCGCCACACTCATTATAAAATTCTTGTACCTTAGATCTAGTCTAAACCTACCCTTTTTCAGTTAAAACATTACCCCTCGTCCAATCACAACAGACTCTGCGAAAAGTTGTGTCCTCCTCTTTGTTATAAACCCTCTTTGAGCATTGGAGCGCCACAATGTTGTCTCCCCAAAGTCTTCACCAGGCTGAACAATCACAAATGTGTCAGGCTTTCTTCCTAGGAGAGGTGTTCCATCTGTTCTCTGATCTTTTTTGTGGTCCTATATCTCAGAAATGAGACAAAAACCTTCCAGCTTGTGTATTTTGCTTCATGTTTTAAGCTGTCAGTCCCATTTCACGTTTGTCCAGTTCAAAATAAGGTCTCAAAATAGAAGATGGACATAAAACCCATTAGGACATTCTCATAATTTTTTGGTTCAGAGTATGTGTTCATGCTGAGAAGATAGTAACATTTGCTATATCACATAAAAGTGGATTTAAAATGCAAATAAATGAAGTTCTTTCCCCTAAGATCTTTTACACCTTCTAAGCACATGGTAAATATTTTATAAAATGGTGGAGAGTCAGACTACTTCTCTTCTGAGTGCATAAGAGGATGGATGGATTTAATTCCCTTTGAATATCTGACCCTAATAAATTCTCCTACCTAGGGTTAGCCACTTATGCCTCCAGTCTGTCCTCTGCAGCTCTGACCCCAATCTTCAATTTCAAAGGATATTTGGTAGCAGGGGAGCAGAAACCTGCCCATTTCATTGCTGCACAGTGCTTTAGAGTTAGGCAATCAGCTTATAGCAACTGCAACTGCCATTTTATGAATTCCCACCAAATCCTGAACTTTCTCAGCAAATTATATGATGCCTTCTCCTCCTTTTCTCCAATACCCACACTTCTAAGTCATGTGTTGCAGTGCCCAGACCTCGTCTGTAATTCTTATTCCTAAACTGACACTGCTGCAACCTCAGGCACTCACTCTGTGCCTATGTTGATCTGGTTAACACCACACAGATAATGAGGTCTTCAAATTTTTTTTCAGGGATTGTTCCTTTCCACATTATTTCAATTATAAAATACTGCTGTATCTGTACATCTGTATCAGGGTGTCAGAACTTACATACCAATATGTATTAGCATTTCTTCAATCAAGCAAAAAACTTACACATTTTTTCTTCTTTAGCTCCTGCTTCATTACTTGTGATTCATCATTTCCAGTGTTTTGTTCTGATAAATCTTCAACATGGTTTCATTTTTCTGCTATTATACAGTGTCAACTAGCTCACAAAACCAGAAGAATAGTTATTAAAATGTTCATGCTTCACAAATAATATTTTGACTGTTGGATAGATATAGAAGTCCAGTAGGAAAAATATTCTGACATGATTTGTAACATGCTATCTTTCAAATGGCAAAAAATATCAAAATATAATTGAAACAGCCTGCTCATGATGCAATCCCCTTTCCATTTTCAAACAAATGAAGGAAGCACACAGTATGCATTTTTCTGTGAATTTCAGGGCTTAGCTCTACACAATATTTCTATTGAGTCAGGCAGTCAAGCAACTTTTCACAAAAGAAAAATAGACACCAAATACTGTGTTTGCTTTTATTGTGTTTTAATGAGAATTTTTTACTAAAAATAATTTTATATGTGTTTGATTCTAATACCTAATTATGAGATTAATTTTTCTATGTGTATTTTTGCAGGATATGGTCTATTATATATAATGGAATGAGAGGTGGGGGGGAACTGTGAAAAGACAAGTCTTGTTAAAATGAAACCATTATCTTACTAAAGGATGCAGAAAATAATACAGTGAAGAGATGAGAAATACCTTTTGTTAAAAGTTTGTGACCTGAGCCTTGTTTAAAAAGCAGAATGTTTAGTTCTCCTTCTCCCTCCCCCTCTGTAATGTGTTGACCAGATTTTCCTCTGCAGATTTCTTTGGGCAGAGAAGTTACTTTGTGTAATGTAAGATTAACAAAATGTCATCTGAAAAAAACATTGATAGGCTTATGCATGAAATACAGTAAACCTTACTTTTTCTATATATTCATTCACTGTAATATAAAAAGTGAGACATGATAGACTTGTATGTCTAGAATATATATTTATGCATGGACACATATGTCTGAAAATAAAATATACACAGGAATACTTTATATAGGTGACTTTCTTCTCCCTGCAAGGTTAAGCTATCTGATTAAATCAAACTCCATTCTTTCTGTTTCATCCATCACTACCAGCTGATAGCAGAAACAGCATGTACCTTCTGAAATAGTTTTTTCTTCTTGTTGTTTTATGATGTGTGAGGCAGAAAGAAAGAAGGTTTAATTTAATCTGTGGGATTGACTTTGCAGAGATGATAGTAACAGAAGCAGTATCTTCAGCTAAGTAACCTGAACAAACATGACATGGAAATTGAAAAGGAGTTAATAAATACAATACTTAAGCCCCACTTCTACCAGCCCCTTTTATAAGGATACTTGAACAAGCCATCTCGTATTACAAGCAAATTTGCTGTGAGAAGACTGATGTTTTTTCTGGTTTGGGTGGTTTTGTGTTTTGTTTTGTTTGTTGAGGGATTTTTTGTTTGCTTATTGTTGGGGGGTAGTGGTGTGTTGGGGGGGCGGGGGGGGGGGGGGCGGGAACAGACATTCCCCTTCTATTTATCTCTTTCTTTAGTTACTAATTTCCTGAAAGATTCTTTTGATGTATATGCTCGTATTACTTAGGGAATTTTTTTTGTTGGTTACAAGTAAAAATAGAAGACCCAGAACACCTATAATGTGTTTTGGTCTATACTGAATCTAGGCTTTCAAGGCAGTTATTGCTTCTCATTTATTTCTTACAGTGATACATATTTATTTAATGAAAATGTCTTAGCAATAATGGAGGTTCTGAGGAACAATTTTGTAGTTTAAAAGCTTTTTAAATTGGAAGTGAAATCAGAAGGGTTTGATTTTTTAATGACTTTTCCATGTAGAGTGGTTTGGCTTCAATGCCAATAAAATTTGGAGTAGAAGGAAATTTAGGGTATATTACAGCAATAGAAACAGCATGTGTTTCTTTGAGACCTCTATCTCACCTCTTCCCCGCCCAAATTAACTCAGGCCAAATTCAAGTCATCAATTAAGACATGCCAACTCCTTTCCCACTTGAACGCTCAAATTTGCAAACTGGCATGTCTTCTGAAACATTTGAAAAAAAAATTTTGATACTATACCTATGTAAATAAACTACAAAATCACAGAAAGGGTCAGGCTGGAAGGGACAACAGTGGTCATCTGGTACAACCTCCCTATTCAAGCAGTCTTGTTGCAGAGTAGTTTAAATAGGATAGTGTCCAGATGGACCTTGAGAATCCACAACCTCTTATTTTTTGCTCTATGTCTTTTAATGAACAAGTTCTCATGCTTCCACATGGAATAGCACTTTGACAAGTGATGAGTAAATGCAATTATAATAAAGCTACACTAACCAAAATTTTAGTTACAACCTCCAAATTCTTCCGGTGTTTCTTTGGCTGCGCTTTCTAGAAAACGATGCTGAAAAAGCATTTGGATATGCATCTCTGTTCATCTCAAGGAACAACATTCTGCATCAGTTGTTTCATGATATTTTAAAGGAAAAAAAGAAAAGGAACCAAAGCCCCACAACATCTCAAGATCTAAGAAGCTTTGAGGGCTTAACCAACAATATGGATAAGTCATGATCACAAAATCATAGAATGAATAAAGTTGGAAAGAACCACAGTGGGCTATCTGGTCCCTGCTCAAGCAGGGTCATCCTAGGGCACAAAGCACAGGATTGTGTCCAGATGGTTCTTGAATATCTTCAGTGGGGGAGGCTCCATAATTTCTCTGGGCAATCTGTTCTACTGCTCGGTTATCTGCACAGTAAAGATGTTCTTCTTCATATTCAGGTGTAACTTCCTGGGCATCACTTCCTGGCCCATTGCCTCTTATCCTGTGGCTTGGCACCACTGAGCAGAGCCTGGCTCCATCCTCTTGACACCATCCCTTCAGACACTGACAGACATTGATGAGCTTCCCTTTCAGTCATCTCTTCTCCAGGCAGAACAGGCCCAGCTCCCTCCGCCTGTCCTCACTAAGAGACATGCTCCGGTGCCGTAATCACCTTCGTCACTCACTGTCTGCTGGACTCCCTCAAGGAGCTCCACAACTGGACTCCCAGCGTGAACTCACCAGGACTGAGTAGGGGGGCAGGATCATCTCCCTTGATCTCCTAGCAATGCTTTTCCTAATGCATGCCAGGATACCATTCTTGGCCACAAGGACACACTCTGCTGGCTCATGAACAGCTTGTTGTCCACCAGGACTCTTGGTCCTGCTCTGCAGAGTTTCTTTCCAGCATGTCAGTCCCAGCCTGTACTGGTGCCTGGGATTTTTCCTTCCCAGGTGCAGGACCCTGCATTTGCCTTTGATGAATTTCACATAGTTCTTCTCTGCCCATCTCTCCAATCCATCCAGGTCCTTCTGAAGGGCTGCACAGCTCTCTGAGCTATTGCCCACTGCTCCCAGCTTTGTGTCAACAATGAAGAGTAGTCATTTTGTCAACAATGTCTCCTGAGGAGACATCTGCCCCTTCATCCAGGTCACTGAAGTTAAAAAATATTGGGTCCATAATTAAACTTTGGAAGAAACAGTTTGTGAAGGCCTCTAACTAGACCCTGGCAACTGAATACAGCCCTCGGACATCTGCTGGCCTCAACCCCCCTCACTGTTCACTCAAGTCCGCAGTTGTTGAGTTTGCCTGTGAGGATAACAAGGTGTAAAGAGCCTTGCTGAAGTCAAGGTAGAAAATATCCACTCTTCTCCCCTCACCCAAATAGGTAGGTGGTTCATCATAGAAGGCTATCAGTTTGTGCAAGTATGATTTGCCTTTACTGAATTCTTGATGACTACTCTTGATCAATTTGTTGTCGGCATGTGGATAGTGATGCCCTCAAAATCAGATATGCCATCACCTTTCCAGGAACAGAGGTGAGGCTGACTGTCCTGTACTTCCCTGGGTCATCATTCTTGCCTTTTCTGAAGACCTGCATGTCATTTGCTTTTACAGTTCTTTGGTATCTTTCTTGATTGCCACTACCTTTCAAAGATGCTGGTGAGAAGCCTTGCTTTGGTGTTCACCTGTTTGTTCAGCACTAATGTATGTAACCCCTCAGGGCCCATAGACTTGTGGATGTCAAATTTGGCCCAGTGCTCTCTCACCCAAAGCTCTTTGACCAAAGGAAGGTGGTCTTTCCAAGATTCCTTTTCCCTACTCTCCTAGATCAGAGATCCCTGAGGGCTGGACTTGCCAGTGAAACCCAATGCAAAGAAGGTGTTCTTCTCTGTGGCCTGCTACCAGGGCCCCCCTCCATTTAGTAACAGGCCCACACTATCTTTAGTTTTCCTTTTGTTACTGTTTTGTTTGAACAAACCCTTCATTTTGTCCCTGTCATACTTGGCCAGATCTAATTCCTGATGGGTTTTGGCCTTCCTTCTCTCATTTTTACTTACTCTTACAACCTCTCTATATTCTTTCCAAGTGGCCTGGACCTGCTTCCATCTCCTATGTATTTCCTGACTATGCTTGAGTAATAATAGGATTTCCTTATTCATCCATGTAGGTCTCCTGACCTTTTTGCCTAAATCTTGCTCATCAGGATGCATTGGTCTTGACCTTGGAGAAAGTGATCCTTGAATATCAACTAGCTCTCTTGGACCCCTCTTCTTTGCATGATCTGTTCCCATGAGATTTTCCCAGGAACTTTCAGAGGCTAAAGTTAGCTCACCTCACTCAAGCTGCAGGGTGACTTCAATGTCCTAGCCATCTCAACAGTTTCTTTATAAAGAAACTCACTCCCTAACACTTATCATTCATCCATCCTGGAAACAACTTCTGTAACTACGGTAGTTACAAAGCTTATAGAAGCAAAGTTGTTACATATACAGTTACATAAATAGTATGCAAGGAAATAGTTACAAGCAGATGCATTTTATAGATATAACAAAAGTAACTTTGGATACCTCATACTTTTCAACTCTCTGTAAAGGAAGAGTTAAGGTAGGTTTCAGCCACCTTTCTTTAATTTCAGTTTCCAATCTGAGTGCAGGATGACATGTGAAGTTGAGCCATTCTGTAATTTTAGCAGCTTCTGCCACCACAACAAATGGGTTTAGGTTTGGATTTTGGGGGGAGGGGTCTGGTTTTTATTGTGTTTTGTAGGTTTTGAGGAGTTTTTTTGGTTGTTGTTATTGTTGGGGCTTTTTTTGTGAATGATAGTTTGCTACTTCAGAAGAATGACTTAGATTTCTTCAAGATGATGTTGAGACTTTGGGAAATGTTTGTTCCTTCACGTTGATAGGAGATCCTCTGCAAAAAAACCTATGACAGGAAAAATTCTCCAGTATCAGGTCCCAAGCTCTGGTTGTGATTTTATGCTACCACAGTGGTTTAAAACTTCTGTAGTCCATGTGAGAACCTTAGTCATATGCATTCATTGTCAAAATGCCCTAGGGGTATAAAAGTAGAGATTGACAGTATTCAAAATTCACTGATATAGAATGTCAGCTTTATAAACTTGTTACTTAATGTACTCTCAAAATTGTCAACTATCAGAGCTCTTGCTTCATTGCCAAGGTATTTTAACTAAGCATTGAGAAAAAGTTTTACTAAGAAACAGTGTCGGATTTTTACCCTTTAAGAGAAATTGATTCTGTCTATGAAGTCGTCTTGGGTAGAAATGAACTACATTCTTAAATGGACATAGTACAGCGAGAAGCAATGGTGTTAAGCTAAAGCTCCCATGTTAACCTTATTAATGGAAGTTAAATACAGGATAATTTAGCAATGACTGCTATATATAAGAACAGATGGCTGGTGGATGACTTCCTTCTGCATACTGAATAATTCCAATTAAGGCAAAATTAAATGAATTAATAATACCATAAAACTGGTATTCCACATTTTACTATGGATTATGCCCTCCTTAGCAGGGAAAATTGCATTAATTGCTTCAAGAAAGGAACCATTCTGTGCCTGCAAAGGACTTGATGGTGAGCTGTTCCACTTCCTGCCACTGCACAGTTATGCATAATGTGACCATATGGAATTCACAAATCTTAAGTAGGAAGGATACTGCAAGATTTTTGCTTCGTACCCAAACTACTCTGTAATTTAACTGGAGAATCTCCAAGATCTGTATTATAGCATAAAAAGTTTTTATCCACCCTGGATACCCACTAGAAAGAGATATGCATAAGAATACCTAACATTATACTCATTAGAGAACATCCTTATTCTTGGTGCATTGAATAGCCTGCAAATATATTCTTATACAAAAATGTTTCCTAAGCAGCACTAAATATAATTGTCTCTCTCCACATGTAATAGGTCATGATTTTGGCTGAACAAAGGGTTAAAAGTGATGAAGGATCCACCTTCTATTATTTTCAAATCCCTAATCTCAATTGATTTTGCTGTATCTTTGAATAGAATATTTTGACTTTTTTTTTTTTTCCCTGGTGTTTCATGTCCAAAGCTATCTCACATCTGGTCTTTTCTGATGTGAGTCCTCCAGCAGGGGGTTGAGGAAAATTCTGAAGTGAAATTCAGAGGGCTTTTTAAAATTATTTCATTCTTTTTGTTGGATCTGATATGCACAGGTTGGGTGACTGGCACTCAGTCTAAATGATGCATACTGTCCTCTTGCCCAGCAGTAGTGAATTGAGCTTGCAAGCACTGGGTGTAGTTAGTTACAAGACACTTGAGGCTCTTTTCCTCAGCCCTGATGTCTCAAATAGTGAGGGCTGATGCGGTAAGGGGGAGCCCAGTCTCAGATTGCCCTTGCCTTGTAATAGTGTGGTTATACCTCATGTGGGTTGGAGTCATCCCTGTAGCTGCTGGAACACCTTGACTGTAGATAGCCAGGGCTTCAGTGTCCGCATCTGAGCTAATCTCCCCAGCCCCCTATGTCACCAACGGAGGAGAAAATGGACTTTTAGTGAATGATTTGGTGAATCACACTGCAGAAGTATATGTTCTCTCTAGAAATTACATAAGCAAACCAGCTAAATGAGCTGTGCACATCTATAGGTTAGCTCTAGGTGGTCTAGTGAATCTCACTCAGGCATGCTAAAGATTGAATATATAAATGCTCCAAGGAATACTTTCCTCTTTTAGTGTTTCCCAGCAGCATGAATTCTCTGGGAGCATATATCAACCATGAAGAAAGCATAGAAGAAAGCACATGAGCCTGTAAGTGGACCCTGACTTTTGCTAGTTATGATATATCTACAAAGTAAGTTTGGAACAATGGCAGTGGCATCCCTACAGGTATGTGCAAATAATATCAGAGAAACCAAAATGGATCAAAGCAAATCTCTTAAACTGAACTTTATGGGAAAGCATGTTACCAGTAACAGAAGAAGATAAATGGTTATATGGCACCTGACATTTTGTATTGAGACCCTTTCTATTAAGGCACAAAGGTAACATAGAACCCTTAAAACCCTATATATCTGACTGCAATACATTCTGGACTGCACAGCTAATTAAATGGTGGCATTTATCCATACTGGATACTTATGACAGCATTAAGTCTCTATACTCATCACCGTAGCAGGAGTTCTGCAGACCCCGAAGGAGATGAGCGATATGCCTCCTTAGTATTGAAACGTACTGCTAAGTTGTTGCAGCAGCAGGAGATTGTAAGATCAAGAGGCTTAATAGCTTTGGTACAAGAGCAGTGCTACATTAAATGCAGTAAAATACAAGAACTTACTGTATGTTCATAGCACTGAAAGCCCCCTAGCCATACATAAAGCAGCTGACAAACCACATGTATGTAGAGCTCATAAGCAAGTTTAAGGAGAATTTTACTGTATGTCACTTCAGACAGTGGTTTTATTTGAAAATTGTGTTTTGCATGCTAAAATATAGCCTCACAAAAATGCAAGCTAATTACAAATGGGTATATTTTATCGCATGAGATGCAAAGCAAAAACTGCAAACATATTTTTGAAGCATATATTTCAATGTAAATGTTAAGTTACTTATTTCTTGTTTCAAAATAGTTGTATTGTGTATTACCTTATTGTTTGCAACACATCTTCACATTTTTACTTTGTTCTCTTCATCCCTATTTGTGTGGTAAATGTAAGGATTAAATCAAAGAATTAAAGATTTTTGTTTTCACAAAAAAATTATTAAATTATTTTGCTCTTTTTGATTTTTTCTGTTATTATATCAAGAGCTCCATTTTAATTTCTTTTCCCTAAAGAAGTATTGGTATAGAAAATAATACTAAGGTTTTCAAAATATATTTTGTAAACCTGATACTTAACATTAAAGCTAAAGATAAGAAAAATTTCATCTTAGGCATTACACAAAAGCTTGTAGTAACCCATACACCCCTTTAGTTACCCATGTACATGACCATATGCACTCTGTCACAATCTGGCACATTAACCCAAGTTCTTTGCTATAAGAGCCTCCTTCCTCATCTCACAGACCTGTCATATTGAGACAGGTCTCCATGGAGAGGGGACTGAGAAATAAAAGACTTGAACTCTTGCCTTGTTTGTGCATAGTCTCAGACTTTTGTCTGCCTGTGGCTGCCCCACCTGTAGTAACTGCCCCAAGATTCTGCTGTTGAAGCTTTATGAGCAGCATCAGCAACTCTCCCTGCCACCCAGTCTGCGTCCTACCTCCTCTTTGCTGTTTCTAGCTTGTGTTTTTCCATCTTGGAATACATCTGTTTCTGCTGCAGAATGAGCTCAGTTAACAGCACTTGTGCAACTAATTTGCCTGTGTCTATGTCAGGTTGGGGCTGATTGCCTGAGGGTGACTTTGCCTCAACAGCTTCTTTCAGGCCTCATTCTATGAGCAGCATTTTGGGCTCTTTTAAAGTCTTTCCTGCTTATTTCAATTTTCTTTCTGAGAGCAATTGTTCACATTCCAGTTTACAAAGTTCAGAATATGTTTTTGACTGGCTCATTTTACTTTGCAGAAGGCATTTTTTCAAATGAGATTCCTATATACAAGTTTTCAGGGAAATTCTGCCTTTTGTCCAGTGAACAGTTTCTCACACATTGTTGTGTTTTAGAGTCTTTTCCCTTGTAGATTGACATCCTGTGGTTGGCAGAAAGCTATGGGCTCTCCTGCCTCATGTGGTTTTCCCAAAGTGAAAAATTCAAATAAACAAAACAAAACAATCCAAACCAACCAAACAAGCAAACAAAGCAAAACAACAACAAAAAAAAAAAGCGAAACAAAGGTTCTGTGCATCATGTGGAGGTGGCTGGGCTTACAAGTAGACCTACATCTCTGTTGTTATTAATCATTCGAATGAGAAGGAATAAATGCTCGTTAGCTTTCCTGACCAAAAAAAAAAAAAAAATTGCCAGTATTTACTCATGTGAGCAACTTATGTGAAATTTCAAGGGTTTACTAGTGGTGTTATACAGTACCAAAAGTAAGCTTCCATACCTTTTCCACTCCTTTTATTCCAAGACTTCTTAGTCTCTCAGAGCAAATGGAGAGGCACAGCAGAGGGCTTGCTTCCAGCTTTTACCCTGGAAAATCTGTGCATCCCCACCGTAGGAAAAAGCAAGTCCTCTGAAAAGGGCTAATTATTTTCACACCATAATATTCCTGGAAATTTCCTGAAAATAACCACTTTGAATCTTTGGATGGTGCAGCCAAGATAACAGATTTTGGCATTAGGCTGTTCAAGTCTTATTCATAGAATAGGCTGACTAGAGCATGTGCGTTCAGCATTTTCTTCCTGCCGTCCTGGCTTTTGAGTTCTTGTCATCCTTTTCTTATAGTCATTAACTTAAGAAGACCTTGACAGCCATGTTTTTTTTTCTCCAAGTTCTCTTCCTCTGGATTGTCATTCAGGCATGTTTGAAGGAAATTCCAGGTCATGAAAGAAATACTAATTTATACCTGGATACTCAGATCCATCATAACTCATGACAGCTCTAGCTATGGAAACGGATAGCAAGGAATACACAAAAAGTCCTCTGCTAGTCCTTAGAAACTACAGGCACAATAGCTCTTTCAAGAAAGTAATTATATCCCAATTTCACATATCTTCTTCATTTCTCAAGATATACTTGACCAATTCTTCTCATCTTCTAATTTATCTTGAGAGTTTTGCAAATATTTTGAGGTATTAATAGCTGAAAGTGTTTCAGAATACAAGAATTGTGTTCTGAACCCCATTTGATACTGTAGAATGGATGCTAGCATTTTTTTCACCGTTGTTGTGTTACAGAGCTTTCAATGCTTTAGTTTCCCAAAGGAGGTCCAATCCACAGCTGAAAATGTTCTATCTGAGGGTGAAAAAATCTATTCAGTGATGAAGTGCTGCAGTCATTAAACTGCAACTTTGCAATCAATGTAAATCTTTCATTGGATCAACAAAAGAAGGCAAAAGTATGATCAGTGCTCTGTGTGGACTAATTTCCTTCAGCTTTCTTACCTTTTCATAGTAATTAAAGGAAAAATATTCTGTACCAAAAAACCCTTCTCATTCAGGGTCATTGTCACCCTTTTCATCAGCACTGAAAAAAATCTACATAAAAGGTCCATTGAAAAGGCAATAAGAGGTATTGCCTTTCATTCCTTACCAGCATCTTTTCCTGCTCTGTATCTTTTAATGAACAAATAGTCATGCTTCCACATGAAATAGTTTGACAAGTGATGAGTAAATGCAATTATAATAAAGCTACACTAACCAAAAGTTTAGTTACAACCTCCAAATTCTTCTGGTGTTTCTTTGACTGCGCTTTCTAGAAAACCATGCTGAAAAAGCATTTGGATATGCATCTCTGTTCATCTCAAGGAACAACATTCTGCATCAGTTGTTTCATGATATTTTAAAGGAAAAAAAGAAAAGGAACCAAAGCCCCACAACATCTCAAGATCTAAGAAGCTTTGAGGGCTTAACCAACAATCTGGATAAGTCATGATCACAAAATCATAGAATGAATAAAGTTGGAAAGAACCACAGTGGGCTATCTGGTCCCTGCTCAAGCAGGGTCAGCACAGGATTGTGTCCAGATGGTTCTTGAATATCTTCAGTGGGGGAGGCTCCATAATTTCTCTGGGCAATCTGTTCTACTGCTCGGTTATCTGCACAGTAAAGATGTTCTTCTTCATATTCAGGTGTAACTTCCTGGGCATCACTTCCTGGCCCATTGCCTCTTATCCTGTGGCTTGGCACCATTGAGCAGAGCCTGGCTCCATCCTCTTGACACCATCCCTTCAGACACTGACAGACATTGATGAGCTTCCCTTTCAGTCATCTCTTCTCCAGGCAGAACAGGCCCAGCTCCCTCCGCCTGTCCTCACTAAGAGACATGCTCCGGTGCCGTAATCACCTTCGTCACTCACTGTCTGCTGGACTCCCTCAAGGAGCTCCATGTCTCTCTTGGAGACCACTGGGCTGCCAGCACTCCCAGCGTGAACTCACCAGGACTGAGTAGGGGGGCAGGATCATCTCCCTTGATCTCCTAGCAATGCTTTTCCTAATGCATGCCAGGATACCATTCTTGGCCACAAGGACACACTCTGCTGGCTCATGAACAGCTTGTTGTCCACCAGGACTCTTGGTCCTGCTCTGCAGAGTTTCTTTCCAGCATGTCAGTCCCAGCCTGTACTGGTGCCTGGGATTTTTCCTTCCCAGGTGCAGGACCCTGCATTTGCCTTTGATGAATTTCACATAGTTCTTCTCTGTCCATCTCTCCAATCCATCCAGGTCCTTCTGAAAGGCTGCACAGCTCTCTGAGCTATTGCCCACTGCTCCCAGCTTTGTGTCAACAATGAAGAGTAGTCATTTTGTCAACAATGTCTCCTGAGGAGACATCTGCCCCTTCATCCAGGTCACTGAAGTTAAAAAATATTGGGTCCATAATTAAACTTTGGAAGAAACAGTTTGTGAAGGCCTCTAACTAGACCCTGGCAACTGAATACAGCCCTTGGATATGTGCTGTTCAGCAGGCCTCGACCCCCCTCACTGTTCACTCAAGTCCGCAGTTGTTGAGTTTGCCTGTGAGGATGTCATGCAGACAGTGTAAAGAGCCTTGCTGAAGTCAAGGTAGAAAATATCCACTCTTCTCCCCTCACTCAAACAGGTAGTTGGTTCATCATAGAAGGCTATCAGTTTGTGCAAGCATGATTTACCTCTACTGAATTCCACTAGTTTTATATCTGATCCAGAGTATATAATCTTTTTAAAATACACATACAACAATATTCTGACACATTATGTTGAATATTGTTGAATGGACAACAATTTCCCTTCCTCAGCCAGAAATTCATCAGTCCACATTTTATGTTTGCATTGCCATCATCATACGCAGACAATAGCAGATGATAACATGAACATATTCCATACGGAAATGTAAGATGGAGTGGAAACTCATCAACATTGCAAGGACATGGTCATTCTGTTGATAGACTTCATTGAAACAACGTCTCACAGTTTGTCTGCCCATACCCCAAAATGTATTAAGTTCAGACATTTTAAGAAAATAAAAGATGGGACAATGTCATAAAAGATACATTCAAGGAATGGGAGTATGCCATGGGTGATAATTTTTTTCTTCAGAGTTATAAAAGAAATGTGTATTCTTGATTTTTTTTTTTTTTTGGTCAGAGCAATTGATAAATTCCAGTTTCAAGTTTCTTCTGTGTCTGAAGTCATCCAGGTAATGGAAAGGCTAGCATGTGGCAACTCTAGGTCCTGTCTCCAAAATGAATGAGAGAGTTATGTTTAAAATCTTGAGAGTCTTGCAGTATAAGACATGGTAACTACATCACTATTTATAGACTTTTTTGGGTCAGATACATCACCTGTCAGTTTTTTCCACTTCCTCTTGTGGATGATGGAGGGATCCTAAGTTGGGCTATATAATTTCTGACAGTCTAACATCACAAAAGATTCAGTCAAATGGAATTATATTTTCCAGCAAGTGAGAAAATCAATTGTTTTGCCTATTTAAATTCCTACAGTCATAGTTTTCCTATAACAAAAATTAAGACAATTGGGATTATTCAGTCTGGAGAAGAGAAGGCTTCAGGGTGACCCAATACCAGAAGGGAATCTAAGAAAGAGGGAGAGAGGTTATTTTAAAAAGCAGGTAGTGATAGGACAATGGCTTTAGTGGCTTTAAACTGAAAGAGCAGGTTTACATTAAGTATCAGGAAGAATTTCCTTACTGTGAGGTAGTGAGGCACTGGAACATGCTGCCCAGAGAAGCTGTGGATACACCATACCTGGCGGCATTCAAGGCCAGGTCGGATGGAGCACTGAGAAACCTGGTCTAGTGGAAGGTGTTCCTGCCCATGGCAGGAGGGCTGGAATGAGGTGATTTTTAAGGCCCCTTCCAACCTAGGCCATTCAATGAGTCTATGACTCTATGATTCAATGGGTACTGTTTAAATTTACCTGGCGTTTTACCTCAGAGTAAGCATTGCTGATTTTCTTTCATGCAGTTCACGAAATATTTTGGTCATTATCTACATCAGAAATTTTAATCATAAATGAACTAAACATCTGGTGAGCAGGCCTTTTGAAAAAAAAAGTGCATTGATTTCTCTGTCATTCAGATTCATTAAAATGGTGATATTGACAGCGAGAAGAATATAAGGCAGAATTTCGTTTATGTAGTTGATTCTTGAGCCTTTCAAGCTTTTATCTAGAACTCAGTTCATACTTGCTGTTGCTGCAGTGATATGGTTTAAAATGCCAGGGACATCGGGCTAACAAATGGGATGCTTATTCAAATGGGGAAAGGGGGATTGTCCCTCAGGTTTGAATCATGAGTCAGTGACTCTAACTGGATGGTGTTTGGTAGGGAGCATTGCTCGGGTCATGTAGAATTGGAAGGAGTAAACAGGCAACTGCTAGGGGTCAAAAAGGTCTACTTCTAACTTGTTTGTCTAAAACTCCACTCACAAGCCATTATTCCTGCCTTCTAATTTCTGAATGTTTCTAGCAGCTGACAAGAAAAAAGGATTTGCATGTAAGACTCTGTGTTCGAAAGACGATTGGCTGATGCTCTAGTTAGAGCTATGAACAGGTGAATGTAACTGACAGAAATTGCACGAAGGGCAATCAAAGTGCTCTCATATATATATTCACACTAGCTTAATAAAGAAGCTGTGCAGTTGGATGTACATGCAAGTCCTTCTAACAGGCCTCATCAAACCAGCTACCTGCCGCCAAAGTATCTCCTCTACGCATACAATGTGAATACAGCTGTTGAAAATACATTTTAAAGACAAGTTATAGCTAAATAACCCTTGTTTTCCTGCAGAGACACATCCTTCAATTAAGAGGTTTTTTGGGGGGGTTTTTAGATGAAAAAAGATTATATTTACAAATTACTTCCTTGCCATTATCTTTGTTTACAAACCTTTTGCATACTGTTAATGCAGAAATCAAGTAAAGACTTTATTTTCATTAGTATCTCTCAATCTTTAATCATCCAAATACCTCAAAAACTAATGACCTAAATATGTTTATAAAATTCTTGGGATAAAAGCTTTTCCCTGATCTGATGACTCCTTTTAATTACCTGCCAATAAACACATACTTATCAAGAATATATAGTTCTTCATCAGTCATCCTTTTTTATATAATGTTTATAGTCCACATTTTATTTCAAAGGATTTTACAAGCTACAAAGCATGTACAAAAGTCATTTTCTTTATATGGTGCTTGGGGGCATTACACAACAAAGTACAAACAGCTTATCCTTCACCCCCACTGAAATGTAGTCACCTCTGAAGTAAAAGGTAGCAGTTTTTTAATAGTAAAAGAAAAACACTATTACCTAATTAAAACTACAAGCTACATGCAGTTAGAAAGAATGCAGTTGTTCAAACTCAAGTATTCCTTACGACTTATTATTAATTTTTCTGCTCTCCCTCCCCTCCTTCACTTTACATGCCAGGAGAGGAAAATGCCTTAATGTACGATCTGCTCTTTACTTAGACCTTTTAGTTATCCTCTGCTGTTTTGTAGGACTTACAGAACTGTTTGAGCTTGATCCCTCTATGTTAGCCGTGAAAGAATCCAACAGTTGCCGCTTCATCTGAAGGATTTCTGTGGGGAAAAGGGGTTCTTTTAAACTAATTCCTCAGGCTGCTCACAGCCTGGACTTTCCCCTTTAGATGTCCTCCGTGGCTCCCTAACACTTTTGGGACTCTTTGAGCTGCCTGAGCTGTCTTCCTTTCCTGATGGTGGCATTTTCTCTTCAAAGAACAGTTTTTGCTGCCCCTCTATTCTGTACAGGGAGAAAATGCCTTTGAAATCAACATGGTTCTGCAGCCAAGTAGTAAGCATTTAGAAACATCTACCTACTTCTCATTTGTTTAAAATTTGTTAAATCCTATAGCAGTAAAACAGGTATGAAGTGATTTCCTTTTAATGTTACTTCCTTCTGATAGTCTCTGCAATGAAGCTGCATAAGTTTCAAAGGTTTCACACTCCCTGCATAGAACAGAGCTGTAGTAGCAATAGCCCTTTGAAAAGGGAAATGGCAAATGGCACCAGCAGGACAGGCAAACACCTTAAGTCAAGTTCATGCAGCCCCAGAAGTGCTTGGAAGCAGACGATGACGTGAAAGAGGGCAGAGGAAAGAGAGCCCACGCTTAGAAAACATCTGTTGAAAGAATTAATTGAACAAGTCACCTCACCCTAAACAAAGCAGAGCAGTTAAAAGCAGAGGATAGCAGCTGCAAAGAAAGTAGCTGTAGAAGGTTCTTAAACTTATGTAAATACTGTGAGACCTATTATTTCAAACAAAATTACAAGAAAAACCCATGTTCAGACAGGAATTCTTCCCTTTCAAAAAATCTATTAGGTAGACATTTGGTTTGGTTTTTATAGGCATTTATTATGTTTAATATGACTGCTCTGGTATTAGTTCACAGATGACCATGTTTATTAGCGTGACTCTCTCTAAGCAGGAAGCTTTCATGATTTTTAAGGTCTTACTACTGTACTATTTTCTGCTGCACAATTGTTCTGAAAATGCCCCCTATACTTGTCAATAAAATAGAACAAGACATAGTCACCACACAAATGTTTGAACTCTCTTCCCTTCCATAAGCCTATTGGATTTATTAGTACTGCCTGTTGGGAACAATTTGGAACATCCAAACTAGACCAACTACAGTCGGGCAATACCTGTGAGAGAGCAGAATGAAATCATTCCAGGGAGCATCCCAGTGTCAAAAAATAAGGACACTCATTTACTACTGCTTGGATCCACAGCCTAACCCTGTTCAGTTCACCAGCATAGGCATGTTCAGATGTCCTCCAAACAATGCTCATCCTCCTTCCAACCTCCACTAAGTAGCAAGGAGAGTGGTCAGTAACCTGTGCAGCCAGGAAGTCTTGAGTCTCTGAGCATACATGAATGCCCAGGCACAGGAGAAAACCAGGAAATACACTAATAGAAGAAAATGTTTCTGTGCTTTTGACAGTATTGGGCTGCCTGAAGATCATCCTTTCAGATAGCACAGATATAGCCATTGATTTCAAATTAGACTAGTGTGCAAGTGGTTTGACAACTGGACATGAGTATCTTGTTAAATTTTGTGTAGGTTGGTTGTTGAGCTAACGGAAAGTTTGTGAGATCAGAATATTTGATTATCTCATTCTATACTTTCCTAAACTACCATGGGAGGATTCATATCCTTCTAGAATATTTTTCAAGAGACAAGCATTGAGAGAGGTGGGTTCTGCAGTTAATTTAAAATTGTGGTAAGTAGTTCAGTAATCGTAATTTATTCTATCGCTTCAATACTGCTCAGAAAATTGTGAGAAAAAAGTTGTGCAATTGACAAATAATTTTATCTTCAACAAAACCATTATTTTTTGCCATTTTTAAAACATGAAATGGGAGAAAACACAGTTCTTATTCCTGAACCAATGTCAGTTTGTATAAAGTCTGGGCAATGTTGATTGATATCATTTTTATGCTTAGTGATAGGAAAAAAAATAACGTTTAGGAGTGGGGGTTTTGTGTTCAGTTTATTTCCTCTTTTGTGTACCTATCTCAAGAAATAGCTGAGTTTAAAAACCACAGCAAACAGGCAAGCACTTAAGGATGCATGTGGGAATTAGGCACAGATTTCTCTCTGTTGTTAATAGAAACTGTGCATCTAACACTTGTTCACTGTAGTGGAAACAGACTTGAGCCTTAATCCAAAGTGCACTGTGAGAAACTACTTTATTTTTTTCATTGGAGACTATTGTGAATGATGTAGCTGTAGTGCATAAAGTAGGTCTAAGGCAAGTGAAGTAAACTGGAAGATCACCATTGAATCAGGGTCTATTGGACCACGGACCAGAGGCAGAAACAGATGCTCCTTAACCTTTCATCATATTAATAATTTAACACCACTGATTTCTCATAAAGGATTGAAATGTATTAGTCTTTCCTTTGAGAGTACATTTATCTTTTTCTTTTCTTCCTCGACCTTAAATTCTGTTTTATGTAGCCATTCACCAATGAACTTATACAGAATCAGCAGAACTACTGTGTATAAATGGATGTGACTTTTAACTTAGGTTTTTTGTAAACTTCTGTACTGATTGTACAGGACGCCTGTCTCTGTAGTAATGTCTTGAACTGTTCCTGTGTTCTGGTCACCAAAAAACAAGGAGTGTTTCCTAATTCCAAGTTCCTACAGGTTCTCAGCTTCTTTCTTAAGCATTCATTTTGCCTTTATCTTAAAATAAATTTAAAAATAAATCACCAATCTCTTGTCTTAAATTTATTTTTTCTCTCCAATTCACATAGAAAATCCATATCTATGATAGAAATTATTTTATGAGCATATTAATCAGAGGTAAATGTGGTGGGCTCCTCTCCTTCAAATTCCTGTTGTGACTTTAATCCCAGTAGACAGCTGTCCTGACAGTCACTCTCCCCCAGTGGGATGAGGGAGACAATTGGACGTCCACAAGCAGAAAAGTTGTGGGTTGAGATAAAGGCAGTTTAATAGATGAAGCAAACCTGTACACACAAGCAAAGGAAAATCAGGAATTCTTTCACTACTTCCCATTGGTGGGCAAATGTTTAGCCATTTTTGGAAAACAGAGATCATCATATGCAATGGTTACTTAGGAACACAGAGGTCATAGCTCACAACATCCTCCTTCCTCCTTTTTCCTTCAACTATTATTGTTATATAGGATGGTGTAGGGAGGAAAGAGTTAAAACCAGAAGATTTGGTTCAAAGTGATCTTGCAGCTGGGAATGCTAAAAAGGTTGTTGCGGGAAAACTCCATTTATTGTGTGTGGTGTTGCTCATCCTCTGCCTGTTTTGAGTAGTAGCACACTCTCACAGACATGCCCAAAGCCTCTTGTTATAGTGAGGCAGGCAGGGAGTGCCCCATCCAGCTGCTGGCCAGGATGAGCTGAACCAAACGGAGCCTGTGTCCCCATGTGTCTGTGCCGCCCGGCATTGTAAGTGAGGGAATTAAATAAATCTACTCTTTGCATTTCTGCTGTGGTTTCAGGCTTGCCTTGGTTACCTGTATGGGTAGGTTCACACAGATGGGATCGCATATGGTGTGGAACATCCTTTTTTAGTCAGTTGGGCTCAGCTGTCTCAGCTGTGCCCCCCAAATCCTTGGGTGCTGTCAGGGCACCATGAAAATCAGAGGAGTACTGCTCCAGATTAGCTAAAACAACCCTGTGTTATCACAGAATCACAGAATGACTAGGTTGGAAGAACCTTCAAGATGATCAAGTCCAACCCACGTCCTCACACCTCAATTAAACCATGGCACAAGTGCCACAACCAATCTTTTTTTAAACACATCCAGGGAAGGTGACTCACTCACCTCCCTGGACAGTCAACTCTAGTACTTTATCACTCTTTCCGTAAAAAACTTTTTCCTAATCTCCAGCCTATCTACTATTTTGGTCGCTAAATTAAACTAAAACAGCATCATATTGGCTGCCACAAAGAAAACTAACTCCATCCCATTCAAAACCTCACCTTCCCATATTTATCAGGATTTAACATAATAAACTCATGGATTGCAAGGAGTAAAACTTTTTTTTTTTAATTTATTATTGCTATTATTCTTAGGAGAAGGAATTGCTCAGAGTAAGTTAAAAAATCTTGTACAATGCCAAAGTTACAGGTAATGCATTAGAGTTTCTACCAGGAATGCAAACATACAATGCAGGAAGTCATTAGAGTGGCATAAAGTAAACATAGTACATTATAAAGTAAAACCTTTGGGTCAAGGCAGGATGCTGGGAGGAGAGAAGACAATTGGGAATAAAATTAATCAGTAGCTTACCTGTGAAGGATAAAAGTCAGGAGGGATAAAAGGAAAAGAAAAAAGAATATGTTAACATAATGAAAAGTGTGAAATTAGAACAAAAATGAAACTTAGGACAAAAAAAAAAAAGCCTTTCAGACCTCAAGGTTGAAGAAAATTGCTTGAGTAACATGAAATAAAATCTTGTGGAGATTTAGGGTATGAAAGCTCTCCCTGGAAGTTTTGGTGATGTAGATCAGAAAGCAAGGCATTTTCCTGGAATTACCTGATGCATATTTTCTAAGAAGTCTGTTAAGGGAAATATGAGAAGATTAAAACTATCTAAATCCTTGCTGAGTTCCCGTATAAAATATGGTTAATTATTCAGGCCAATATATCAAGTCATTCTGAACTTTTGTTGTCATGAACGGACTTAGGGATTTTTATGTGAATGGATTTTTTCCCTTTAGAATTTAAATTACAATGGTTTCTGAAAGCTAATGAAAGCAAATTACACTATTCTGGTGCATGCACACAATGATGACACAAAATACTATTGCAAAAGAATGAACAAACACCAAGGAAACAAAAAAAGTTTCCTTTTAGGCATGAAATTTGACATATTGATCAATTAGAAAACAAAATGAGGTTAAAAAGATCATATTCTTCTCTCATGCTTGTTGAGTATTCCTTTGATGTAACTGGAATTTATTCCAGCATAATCTGTTGTCAGCAGAAACTTAAATCTAAAGAATGAACACTGTATTATCTTGTAACTTTGATTGCACTATCATGGAGAATAATTTCATAAGCGTGTTTTATTGGCTTTAAAGTTTGTGAAGGCTGTGTTAACATATTGTTGGGAAAACAATACAGGTCTTGCATGTCTATGCATTCTCTGATTATATAAATGGTGCAAAATCTGAAATGATTAATACTTGTAAAATACAAATTAATTTCAGTGAACAAAATATATAAATCATAACTCCATTTTTATAGATCAAACTTCATGTGCTGTTCTCAACTACACTGGAAAAATGTTATGAAATAGTTGTTTTATTGAATTATTATTTTAATTGCAATTAAAGCTGATAAAATATTAGTAAATGTAGTTCAACACATTGGAAGAGGTGCAACTCTTACAGTCAGCTACATGAGGACAGAATGCTGTTCTTGGTTGCTATTAGTTGGTAACTCATGTTTAGCAATTGACTATTTGCAGTTCAGAGCTTCTCAGTACTAATATAGAACGACCAAAGTTTTATTTATAATTACCCACCTCTTTTTTTCTGAATCACACCATTCTGTTCAACTCATTAAACCTGAGAGTTTTAAATTAATTAACTGGGGTTTATGATACCTACTTATGCATCAGTAGAGCTTTAAAATATTAGAAAAATACCAGCTATCCACTTTGACTTGTCAGCAGCAGCTGAGTATCCACTCTCAGGAATCATGTACAAAATATAGACTGATGCCTGAAGGGAATAATGATTTCTTAAACTCAGAATTAACTATCCAATAGATAGCAGCCAATACCAAAGGCAAAAAAACAAAACTGCCTGCAAATGAGGCAGTGGGTATCTGTAGTTCAATAACTGAACTAATTTGGCACATCCTAAAGATCTACTCTGCTTACAGTTATTGTCTATCTATAATATGTTAATTATCATGTTTAGGATATTTAGACCAAGTTTATAATTTATTTGAGTTATGCCTGTAAATAATTGCACTGAGTAGGTAGACTGGCATCAATCAAAACAGAAATAAGTTCCACATGAATGACACAAAAGGATGCAAGAAAGCCTTGTGATCCTTAAAATCTTTCTGCTGAGTAAAATATTTTTCTGTCTCTTTCAATTACTAGAATGAATTTGCTCTCTATAATCCTGCATTCTAAAGTATTTAAGATACGTTACATTTTGGGTCTTGCACATGCAGCTTTTGCATTACTTATTAAAGTGTCTTTATGTCAACCTACAAGTTTTTTCAGTTTTACTCTTCTGATTCTTTGCACCATCTTACTGGAAGGAGTAAGCAAGTGGCTGGGTGGGGCTTAGGTGCCTGCTGGGTTTAAACAGTGGCAGTCCTTTTTGGTGCCCCTTTTTTGGGCTCCAAAGGGTTTGATATAATGACAGAGTCGATGCATAGTCTTAGTGTTTATTAAAGTTCATAACTGCAATATGGTGTTTACGGGGTTTTTGTGATCAAATCAGGGAAGATTCAATGCAAAAATTGTGCAGAAGGACTGAAAAGATGACTTGAGATTACTAAAGCTTTCTTTAGCTGTGGAAGTTCCATGCCCTGTACTAAACATTTGCACTCTGTCATTGATGTGAAATAATTCACTATGTATCTTTGTACATTTTTTAACCATGAAGTGAATTCTTCAAATACTGCATTTTCTGGAAAACAGTCTGATTTTAATTGCCTTTCCATTAAAGCAAAATTTAGTCTCTCTAATATTCAGCATGATAGACATGATATACTGACTGCAAATTTCATATTATTATGGGATGCAATGCTATAAATGTTAGAGTAAAATAGTATATCCAAGTTTTATATAGATATTCAATCTTAAACTTTAGAAAAGAAAAGATGTGCACTAAAGGATGAACTAAATTGTTACAACCAGAGGTATGTTCAGTGTGCATTCATAACTTTGTGGATAAGTTGTCACACCTCTGTCCTGAATACTAGCTGTATAAATATTGTTACATTTACACATGGAAACAATCTGTAAATGTTTGTGTCTTATGTACTTTGATCAAATTTTGTCAAGACAGCAACCGAGGTGCTGTCTTTTCTGATTTTACTAAAATGAGCACCATGAAGCTTAAATCTGTCTGCTTGTCCTGGTTTTGGTCAGGCAGTGAGTGAATTTTTGGCATTAGCTGTGAGGGGGGTGGAGCCTGGAGCCATGTGGGCGTATCTAGGTTGTTATTCCATAGCACATTGCGTCATTGTGGAGGGGTGGAAGGAAGGAAGGGATTCTCAGATTTGGGAAGGAGGCTTGCAGTTGAGGTAGCAGTGTGAACAGATGGTCTGGACACCACTTTGTTCATTGTCTCAGGGTTGCACCATGTTGGTTGATCAGGGTTGGTTGGAGAGCAGTTTGCAGTTAAAACACCCTCTCTTTGTTACACTGTTGATATTAATATTGTCGCTGTTACTGTTCATTTGCTTATCTAATTGCAGTTTCTAGTATTTTTTTTTTAATCTCAGCCCATAATCTCTTTTATTGCTCTTACAGGAGCGGTGGGGAGAGGGGAGTGAGAGTGCCATTCCTAAACCATGACACACTTCTTCATGTCTCTTCTAGGCTTGTGCTTCTCGTTTTTCTCTATCACTTTAACCTTGTCATGAAACTATGCTATGGCCATAGCTCCGGGATCTGAAAATCCTCCTCAGTGCAGCTCTCCTTCTCTCTGCAGAGTTCTTCTCTCTTTCTGGGCTGACACTCCCAACCCAATGCCTATCCTGGCAGGGAGCCCTCCTTTGGTCAAGGTCCTTCACCATCTTTGTAGCCCTCCTTTGGATGCTCTCTAACAACTTAGTATCTTTCTCATATTGTGTTGCCCAAAACTGCGCTCAGCCCTTGAGGTGAGGCTGCCCCAGTGCAGAGCAGAGCAGGACAATCCTCTCCCTTGCCCAGCTGGCGATGCTGTGCCTGATGCCCCCCAGGACAGGGTTGGCCCTCCTGACTGCCTGGGCATTGCTGGCTCAGATTCAACTTGTGCAGCTCTGCTTTCCAGCATCTCACTCCTCAGTACATCCAGGGCTGCCCCATCCCAGGTGCAGATTCTGGCACTTTCCCTTGTTGAACTTTATATGGTTGGTGATTTTACCTCTGGGGCCAAAACTCCCTCCACAGCTGCAAGCACCTGGAATAATCTTCAATATTTATGCCTCTCTACACACTACATGTTTTAAGTGTCAGCTGAGAACATATCCTTTCTTCCTTACCTTAATTCCTCTTTGTCATTGGTATTTGTTTCTTACCCTACTCTGTACTTTTAATTAAACCTATAAAATAGTTGTACAATTTCTTTAAATACTCTATACAAAACTGTTATATTTATGCATTGGTAATTTACACTGCACACATTTTACAAGCCTATTCCTTTACCATTCATGAGAATGCCTACTGTTTATTTAATAACTACCATATTATATAATACATATGTTATCTATAAGCTACAGAAGTCTTAAAAGCCACACAACCGCACACTAATTTAGCATATAAAACTTTAATTTTTTTAGGAGTGATTTCACAGAACATGTGTAATAATGTAACCACATGCTTTTTCAATTTGCAAATTATTGTTGTTTATTTGTTGTTTTCAAACTTTGAAAGCTGAATTTGATACTGAAAGAAAATGTAGGTTAAGGTGACAAGAGGAAACTGATGGCAATTTTTTTGTGCCTTTCTGTTTTCCTCTTATGGAAAGCTAGCAGGAAATACATCTAAGTAAACAATGTAGATGTCACTGCATGTAAAGTCAATTCTTTGCTTGGTGTAGGGAATGACCAGTTTCGTTTAAGCACAAGCAGATGTTTCTATCTGACCATCTGGCCTCTATTTGCTTATCCAAAATCCTGTGCTCTCTCTTTTACACAAGGGGAGGAAAGGTGGTAATGATTTTTGTTGTTGTTGATTATGGTAGGAGATCATAATTGTGTTATTTCTTTGTAGCCATAAAGAGAAAACATGAAAAAAAATTGCAGTTAAAAAGGGAATATTTTAAGTGAGGAATGAGAAAAGAATTTCTCCATTTAGCAAATCAGCATTTTTAAAAGTTATGATCTGAAATTACATGAACTTGTCTACTCTCTATTCTGCATAAACCTGTCCCTGAAAACCTATGTGCATCTGACCCATATGGAGACCTCAGCCAAATCTTCAGTTTTGGATAAGCCTTGTATTCATGATCTGCAAAGCAGTATATTTTATTCTTCATTGACCAGTTTTCATAAACTCTATAACATTTTAATTTTTTCAGTAACTGTACTTTTTGTTTTGAATAAGCTTGATAAATTTGAAATATTATGGCCAAGAAAGAAAAATTCTGGTAAACACAAACCTGCTTGATTTGACTTAAAAACTACAGGATATTTCCTTGTACCTAAATTTTGAGTGGCTACAAAACTACTAATAGTTGCAATTTGAACTCAAGTTCTGTCAAAAAATAACATTTCATACCAACCGGTCCTTAGAGTTATTTTTGTGAAATGCAGAAGTATCAAGAACTTAACATATTTTCTCACTCTTTACACCACAGACTTAACAAATGAAGATATGTTTTTTTAATCATGCCAATGAGTAGGATTGAATACTGCCTACAGAGACCAGACTGAAGCAATCCAAAAACCATCCCAACCTTTTCAGACATTAATCAAATACAAATCCATTGATAAATGGAGTTAATATATGATAACCTAATTTTTGTGTTTTGAGATTCCAATATTTCTGCCTCCCTTCTACAAGCTGAAATAAAATGAGCTTTGTGCTGGAGACATCTTTGTTGCAGCAAGTATCAGTGGAGCAAAGATATGGTTTTCTTGTAGCCCCGTGATTGAAATTAAGCCAAGTAGCTACTTTCATTGCAATTACAAATCTGTTCCCTTATGTTTCATAACAAGGTTGGTCTATTTTTCTCTTAGTATCAGTGTATTTTCAAAATTGTCCTTGCCTTTTGTTTTCATGTGAATGTTAAAATTTTCACCTTTCTAGACATGAAGATCAGCAGCCTATCATACAAATTCCCCTGGCAAGAAAACACTCAAAAGTCTTGTTTTCTGCATTTACTGCAGCACATCAGGATTTCACTATTTCCATGAGTTGCAATGCACACTTTGTGATTAATTTTCTTCACTGTGAGACACAAAATATTAACAGTGTCAGTTGGAAAATTCAGGCTGAAAGTAAGGTTGGTGTCTACAGTACGAAAGCCAATTTGTGTTCTCCATTATATCGTTGCAAATCAAGACTAACTATATTGACTTCAGTAGGGAAGGAGGTTGACAGACTTATTTCTTCTGCAAAATGATCCATACACCTCTAATGATACAACAGCACAGTTAATTGTTTGACTGAGAGAATGAAGGCTGAGAACAGCAATGGTTACTTTCAAGGTTAGAGTTACACGTGAATTTTATGTATGCTTCAAATAGGTGAATCTAAGTAATTTAAATGGCTAAAAACATCTGGTCTGATTTCTTTCTTTTTTTCCATGTCTTTTTTGTCTATCTTTAACAGGATTTAACCAATGAGAAGTTACTTCAGGATCTCTGTTTGGCACAAGCCACAAACTGTTTTTCCCATTTATATATTCTTGTCTGGACAGATAGAGAATAATCTCTTAATTAAGCCAGACTTCTAATTATCTGTCATCATTTTTGTATTTAAGTGCATCATGTGCATTAGAGAAGACTTTTCTGAAGTGTGAATGTGATGAAGAAGTATTGTAGAGATCAGAAAGATTGAAAGACAAAGAAATTAAAGTCAGAAATATCCTTTTCAAAGGTTCAACATCAAGCATCAGCTGTCTGATTCTTTCACAATATTTTGGCATTTTGGCTAGCTCTCTGTCTGCACATTTAATTCTGATGAAATCAGGGGGTTCAGTACATCCATGGTATGAAATACATATTCTTAAATTAAGTGGTCAATGAAAAGACAATACATTATTACCTATAGAAATACTCATTTGAGTAACCTGCCAGCTGTCACCCAAGGACTTTTTGGCGCAGCAGGCTGTAGAGCTTGTTGTTTCACAGCAACCCAGTTCCTCAGGGCTATATTTACCCAAACTAGAGAGGAGGATAAATCAAATAATTTCATTACCCACATCTTATATATTCATCTTTAATTTTCTGCAGCATATTTAAAAATATCTTAGACAAATACAGTTTCTATATAAATTAAAAATGTATTAATGTTACCTTTTAAATTAATCAGGCCACATTTCTATGAGAAAAATACTGCATGATTATAAAAACAAAGACGGTATCATATTGTGAGTATGGGCGGCATTAGTTACATAATTTCCTAACATGCTGAGTCTTGTAACCTATATCAATATCTATACATACATATCTTATAGTTTATCATGAACTCATGGCTCACACAATCATTCACCAGACCTTCATACTTGAATTAGAAGACTAGAAGTATTACCTGCCCTGCCTCAGAAAAGGAGATGACATCTTGGGTTTTTTGTCACTGTGTTTTGCTAACATTTGTTGACATTTTATTCCACATCCTAGTTTCTTATCTGATGTGATTTTCATCCTTACTTGTTCTTAATACCTTAGCTGTAGTTGTTGTAATGTAATTCTCCTTCAATGAGGCATGACTACAAATTATTTTGCTTTCTTTTCACACAGGTGTTATCAGCATTGAGCACTGAAACACTTGATTGTTAGATTTCTACCAATAATAGTTATCCTAATTTTTGCTACTATAAAAACAACATAAGAGTACTGGACTTACCAATGGCAATGCACATTCAGTAAAAGATTTTTAAAAATTATTTCCCTTCTTTTTCACTAGCATGTGAGATCCCAGTCCAGAAGTACCTCTTTAGCAAGACACAAGCTACCTGTACCTCCCAGAGAGGGACACAGCATTCTGTGCCCCCACGCAACAGAAGTTTTGTAAGTGGTGTCTGAGACAAAACACAGTAAAGTCAATGAAAAGTTTCAGACAGACTTCAGATATCTTCTGACCAAGCCTTCACAAGACATGCTTTTATATAGACATTTTTTGTTCTTAAATATACTTATTCCCTGATCACCTTTAAGGTGATGTGCCATTAGTTTTGACTGGGTGTTTACTGGCCCTCACTTGCCAGTAGTGACCAAGCACAGAACTAAATCAATCTTTGTCAGGTCTGTAATTGAGCACTTCCCTAATTTATGAGACAGCTTTTCCATTAACAACAAAATCCTGAGAATTAAATAAAAACAGACCTTCACAAGTGCTGCTGCATTGGTGAATAAAATAAAAACATTGATAGATGTACACCCCTTTTCCCAGGCTGACTTTGAAAAATTCTGTGTCACAGACCTTGGTCATATTCTGACAACAATTAGGAACACTAAAATAAATAGTTGGCAATTCGTTTTTATGACAGGCTATGCAAAGCTGGACTTTTTTTCCCCAAATGATACAGCAGTCTGTGACTATGAATTATGTTATTGCAGTGTGTCTGCTAGTTTGTATGTGTCTGTACTGTTATACCCCCTTCACAGCATGACTTTTTGTTTCAAATCTCATTCAGCTGAGACTGGATGAAATCTTACAGGATGAAAATATATCCTTAAGTTTTGCTGGACTAGTTTCCATTGTTGAACTAAATCACTTACTGTAAACTCGGTCGGAACATTTTTCCTTCAGTCTTTCTAATGAAGCTTTGAATGTCTCATCAATTAAGACACTTAAGCTAGACCACTAAAAATCAAGCCACTTAAGCTAACTCACTAAAAATGCAAGAGCCATGACAAGGGGATGGATTGATAACCTAATAGGCATTTTCTATATCCAAGGGCTGCATCCTTGAAACTTACATATAAATAGCTCATTGATGACAATTGTACTGTTTTCATCAAAATTGAATCAAGATTTAGATTGCATGATTTTGTAAGTTAAAAAATAGTAATTAGTTGTTTCATTGAATTTTTTACAGTTCTTGTCTTCCACTTCCTGAATGTGTTTGGAAAAGTTATCTCATTATGGAACGTGTTGACACAACACTTTCAACATCTCTTTGAAGAGAAAATGATGTTTTCTTGAAGGTGCTTACTTTAAAGAAATACAAATCTGACTATTTGAGATTTATTATGCTTAATAACTCTGCTTACTTTCTAATTATTTTTTTTAAGTGTACATATAGACACACATATACTATACCACATATGGTAAAATATAAACTTCTGTGGACTATGTAAAGGTTTGGGATAGGTCAGCATTAATGCTAACACAGATTTAATGTGGTTTTATAAAGCATCAGGGAATTGAAAAAGAAAAATAGTATATCATGCATGTCGTAGACTTGGGAAAAATATGAATTTGGTGTAAAGGTTTTCTTTGTCCAATTGATAATGGATTTAAAATCTGAAATGCCTACACCCCTACAATTGCAGATTTTAAGTATGGCAATCTTGTGCTTTAACAGTTCAATAGTTAAAAAAATACGGCAAGCATTTAATATAGATAGATGTGCATGAACACAGACACAACAGAACACGAATGTGTGCTGGTGGAAGAGAGAAAGGGGATAGAAGAGTCTCTTAAGTTTTTCATCCAAAGTACAGATGTAAATACAAGAGTTTATTTTGAAGCTCCAGAGACAGCCCTATAGCTTTCTAGTAGATATCCATCCATTTGAAGTATTGTTTACATACTCAGAAAAAAAATCTCTAAACTCAGACTGGCAGTTGCATGTAAGTAGCATCAAGTGGTCTAAACCCAAAACCAAAAGTCCTATCCTGTAACATTTTAAAGTATTGGAAGGAGAACCAAAACTGGAACTGGAAGTATAAAGCAGTTGGGGGGGTAAGGGTGTGCGTGTGTGGGGGGGGGGGGGGAAGGAATCCAGAACACATATTCAGTGGAAGTGAAAAAACTTGGAGAAAACCATTTTCAGAATGCAGGGGCATAAATTAATCTTGTAAGCTTTACTGCTGGAAAAGGCATTGGGAATTCAGTCTGTGCTCTATAACTGTAAAGTACTTCATTAGGAGACATCCAAATGCCTTCATTCTCTCTGCATCTTTAACTTGCCATCCATTTCAAGTGAGAGAAAGGCACAGCTGGAATCAGCAGCTCTTCTTCCTATAATCTTACAGTTTGGTCCCCAGACCCAATGCAGTCAGCTTCACTCCCACTGCTGCTGCTGATGTTCTTCGGTCCCTAGGAGAAAGTGAGGGAAACAGACCCAGAAAGTTAAGAGAGGAAAACAAATGCAAACTGGCCCAAACCCCCTTCATACCAAACCAAACTCTCATTTAACAGTGACTAGTGAATTAAACTTTTATGTCATCACTTTTTAGACACTCTAGAGTCAGCTTCTTCTCAGCTGCTCATATCTGTGTTACTACTCTTGGTACATCTACTCTTGGTTCCCTCAGCTTATTACCTAAGCATATTTTCAATTACAAATCTCTAGTGACTGCAGTAATGGTCCTGGGCTATAGCCCCTAGCTCAGGATTGCTTTACAATCCTGTAGACAGCAATAACAGTGGTTGTTGTGTTCCTTCAGATTTGGGGAAACTTTTTCCTCATCTTTTAAGCCTCCTGAGCTACCATGAGCTTTTCTGTCCATGGCTTCATATACTGCGGCAGTGGTTTTGTACCATTTTACGACAGCTAAACAAACCTTTGCCACAATTTAGTATCCAAATGACCCATTCAAAACAGAATAGTGAATTCTTCAGTGGCTTACTCCCTTGATCAAATATTAAATCTGGAATTTCATCAGTTCTTTTGATAGCAATAAAGAGGTTCAATAAGACAAAGGTTAGGCAAAGATTATAAAACATACCATAAAGAGAGAGTTGTCCAGTGCTTCTGGAGAATTTTCTTTAGCTCTGACAGCTACAGTCTTACCTGGCTGATCATTTCACATATTACAGTAAACTTCCTAAAAGTATCATTAATATAGAGCATCTAGTTTACCTTATTCTCTGTGTTTAATTGGATGGTTTTAGGAAACAAGTAATCACAAGACCACAGAATGCTTGGTGTTGGAAGAAACCTCTCCACAGGTCATCTGATTCAACCCCTCTGCTCAGTCAGGATCCTATAGAGCAGGTTGATCAGGAACATGTCTGATTGTGTTTTAAATACCTCTGCAGATGTCTCTCGCTCCACAATGTCTCTGGAAATCCTGTTCCATTATATGACCACCCTCAATAAAAAAGTGGTTTTTGGTCAGCCAGAATTTAATTTTTAAAATAGTTCTCATTGCTTCTTGTCTTGTCAGTGGATTCTGCTGAGAAGAGTTTGGCTCCCTTTTCTTCTTTCCCTTCCATCAAGTTCTTATACATATTGATGGGATCTTCCTGAGCCTTCTCTCTTTCAGGCTGAATAGTCCCATCTCTCCCAGCATCTCCTCACATGAAAAATGCTACTGTCCCTTATCATCTTCGTTGCCCTGTGCTGGACTCGCTCCAGTAAGTCCATATCTTCCTTGTACCAGGGAGACGAGAATTTATGGGAGGGATCAGTGGTCTCATTCAAGTGGAGTGTGGACTGGTCACCATTTCACAGGGAAAAAAAAAAAGTGTAATCTGAAGTAGCACAAATGGGTACATTTATTGGTTGTTTATTATGTCAGTAGCAAAATGAATTAGAAGAGAGGCTGAAATATCCTCTTACCCCTACTTTTAGTCCTTCACTTCCAGTTAAGTCACAGTTTGCCATGCCTCTGCACACCCAAGAGTACTCAGTCTCAGGATAAATAGAAGGCTTAAGTTTCCAGGGTTGTTAATCTGACACCTTTCACAGCATTAAATTGATTTAAAATTCTAAAAACAATTATTCATACATTGTATGCAGCATTTTCATTGGCATTGCATCAGAGCCACTCGTCCTTTGGATATGATGCTGTGTCAAAAGAATCATTACACTTCTATCATGTCTTATCAATGCCTTATGCAATGGAGATATTTTTCTCTTTGAAAAGCTTTAAAGAAGATCCATTTTGAAAAGTAAATGTTTGCATTTCTAACAAAATATTTCAGCTTACACACTGGCAGTTTTAGATGATCAAAGGAGAGAAATAAAATCATTCAATATTCTATCTAAAAATATGTTCATATCTACATGAACAACAGAAGTATTTTTTAACAGCTTTAACTGACCATGTTTTCAATAACCTAATTTTTATGCAGACTGACAATGCCAATACCAAGTTATAGCCTGATACAGATTAAAACAGCTAAGGTATAAACCCCTGAAAAATGGGGTTTATAATGGAAATGGCAACTGACCCTTAACTGTAGCGGTGCTACCGGATGCTGCTGTAATAAGCTTCCCTAGATGCCATGGTGTAAATGTATTAGCTGTACTAAGAGACCCACTCCTGGTATAATTATGTTAGGAACCAATAAGACAGCTCAGAAATCAATATGCTAAGACAGATAGAGTAAAGGACCATGGCCAGCAAACTGGGAATAGATTAGTCTGGCAGGTCCCTAGCTGAGCCATGAAGAAGGGGATATCTCTGCTGTTGTAAGAAAGCCATTAATTGTAAATTTTCCTGAACAAGGAACTTGAAGGGAGAGCTTAGGCTGTTGTTCATACCACTCAGTGTAGGCTGCAACTAATATTGATCAACAGTTAAGCTTTTTATTCTTATTTCAAAAACCAACAGTGAGAAAAAAATGAAATGTGGAGGAAGAGGGTGCATCTTTTGTTTTGTTCTATTTCTTAAAGAGACAACCCTACACATTCAACACTGGGCGTCCCCTTTTATTTTGGTTTAACAATTTTTAAAATAATGGGACACTAAAATTTTGCCAGATTTCATTTTCAGAAAGTAGCTAGCCCTGTATTACTGCACTAATTATCTAGTCAATAAAATTCTGCAAGTGGGATATGATTGATATAATGTGATAAAAATAGGTACTGCTCTTAAAAGCACTTTTAAAGAGTTCAATCAAATTAACCTGTGCCATTAAATACTATCACGTTCTGTAATAATTAAAGTTATGTCAATGAGAACTTTGCTGCTGTTAATTTTAACTAATGTCAGTTGATTCTTCTCTGGCTCTTTTCGATGTAAGAGAGTAATTTGCTTAATAAACAGCAACACAGTGTAATTCAGCAACAGTTCTAGGAATAAAAAAAATAAAAGAAATGGAAAGGAAACAAAGGACAACCTTTTGTGGTTACAGTATGGCACATCTGCTCATGTCCAATCAAACTTTCAAAAGCATAGTAGTAAACAAAAGCAGCCATCAAGCAGGGACAAAGTCAGAGACATAAGTGGTTTGAATGAGTGTGCAATTTCTGCCCATATGACCATCCTGACACAATTGCTCTAATTTTCTTTCCAGAAATGACTGATAAAAGATTTAGGTAATTGCTATGGAGACAGACTTCCTTCCATCACGGGGTATCTTGAATAATACAGCCTCAGGGTCATAAGATGGAGTGTCAGTTTCTGCAGAGTCCTAAATTAATACTTGTCCCTGTTTCAGCTATACTTCCTGTACATCTAATGAAGTGAATGTAATTTATTTTGACAATGTATTGAAAATCACTTGATCAAATGACTATTCTGTAATGAACACAAAACATCATATAGCCTTGAAAACTACACCTAAAAAAAGACATAAAAGCACATCAATTTTTCAAAGCATTTATTCTTCTCCTCTTGCAAATGTTGCATGTGTTGAACATATGATAAAATAAAACAGTTTCTAAAAGCTCAATGATTCATATGATTGTTTAAAAAAAGACCTTTCTGTGATGCCTCAGTTCGACCTGCTTCCATTCAGGTCCTGACCTTGTCCCTTGTAATCAAAGTTAATTTATCTAGGTGATCTCTGTACTCTCAAGTACTGAGTAGCACTCAGAAAGAAATTCAGAAAGCTCCTCCAAAAGGTAATGATTAGTAAGACGTTTCAAAAGTACTGTGCATCAGCTCCCACGCAAACTTAAGTTCATGCATGAACAGTCCATTTTGAGGCAAGTCTTACATTTCCACCCACCAGTAAAATTTCATAGCTTCAGACATTCTGTAGTCCACTGTCTGGAGTGTTATGACACATTCAACAGCTAATGAATGCAGGTGGGTGTAAAGGAAAGATACCTACACAGCTGTCATATATTGCTCACAATTACATAAGTCATCAAAAAGCCACAATTTGTGCCATTCCTAAGGACAAATATTCCTTCTGCAGGACTGATTGCTGTATAACAATTTAATTTTGAATCATCTGCTTTTTTTAAGGACTAACACAATCACTTCCAAACACTCAACATGAAATAAAAATGTTGATCATTATATACTTTCCCTGCTCTTTCAGAGGAAATATAGCTGTTTTCAATACTTTTTTTTTAAATATTGCATTTAAAATGAACATGAAGTGACTGAAGATGTTTTGAAAACTAAGTAAACCTGTCATGAGCTTGACAAGGCTGCCAATGTAAAGGCAAACAGCTGTACAATGGCAGGAGAGAGGCACTGTGTTGTGTTTAAATACAGTCAGGCAGAAGCCAGTGGATAATGCTCAGTAATGGGTTAATCAATACTTATTATGGTTTTATTGGTTCACTAAAGAGAGAACAGAACCTAGTGAGCACAGAGTCAAAAAATCACTGCATCTGATCTAGATAACATCTTCTCTCCCTTAGGGATTTCCCTATTCAAGAATCCAATTTACCATGCCTGATTGACAAGGATTGGATCCTAGGGAATCACATAACTCTTTTTAGGACCCAATAAAATCCTAATGGATTTGTCTGACCGGTCAGGAGATTCAAGTTTTACTAAACTGAGGGGCTTTGTTGCAATTAGCCTGTATTCTACTTGCAGTTGAAAAGCTATTAGGAGTCATTGCTTTCTAAAATGCTGGAGTCATGCTGGGTTGTGAATGCCAGATAGAGTTACCTTTCTTTGTAAAAGGAGACTGTTACAATGGATCACAAAATTCAGAAAGCTTAATGTTAAATCACATTAAATTGGTGGCCCAAATGATGAAAAATAGTATCTTTCAAGCTGAGGGTGATACTTATCTTTTGCATCTTATGCTATTAAAAAGATGCAGCAGATACCAGCCTTTGAAATACATTTTTGACCATGCATTATTTAAACTAACATTTTAACACCTCTATAAAACCAGAATAAATCAGTGAAGGTATTGTATTCAAAACCCTGTGTGTCAATCTTTTCATCACTTCAGAATACTATTTGCTAATATCTCAATTTTGTTGAGATGATATTTTCTTTTGTTTTATTCTTGGGAATGTCTAAGGGAAAAAATAAGAGTGGTTCAAGACTGAGTATGTGCTTGTTTCACTCGGATCCCTAGTCTGCCATGTGCTAGTCAGAAGGGCACTAGCTTTGAGAACTGAAATGTAGCAGTCTCTTCCTGACCTGGAAAAGTAACAGGAATGCCTAGATAGGATCCCAAATAATTGAGTATCCCAGTCTTGGATTAATGATAGACCAGAACGTGTTTTCCCTGTATGACTCAAGCCAAGTGATTCTTTTGTACCACAACCAAAATAACTTATTTGTATGTTTTCTGAGCAACAAGTTTACATGGGCAGCAACTGTCATGCTGGCTGACTATGCTGCAAAGGTGCATATTAATTTATCTCCCACATGAGAAAAGTAGAAACTATTTAATACATTGTTTTGTTGTTATTAGTGTCATACTAGACTATTTTCAGAAATGCACCTGCCGTTACTTTCAGTCCCTTTTACAGCATTTATATAACAAAAAAGTGGTTCAGTATTATTTAATAGATGACCATCACATATATTGTAGTTCTGGACTGGTTTCGAAATTCACCTAAAGGCAATATATAGATGCGTATAGAATAAAATTAAAAGGGAATAGCGGACACCTATTAAAGCAATATTAATTTTGATCAAAAAATATTTTCCTTGGAAGGAAAGGATGAAGAAATAGCAACATTACTTTCTTTGATTTTTTTTCCTCTTCTTCCTTCAGAGTGTGAGTTTGCCAAGAACATCAGCTCAAATTTGACAAACATTGTCATATGCTTCTGACTAATATCATGTGTACTCTACATCCTTGTTGTGTCCCAACAACACTGAAATATTTGGAGTAGGAGTTCTACAAATAGACAAAAACTTTAAGTTGTATTATGCTTTATAGTCTTCCTTTTCTCACTCAGTGCAGTAAGGGAAAAAGCTCCTCTGAGGTCTTGTTTGCAGCTTCCAAACATTTTTCTTTAGAAATCCCAACCTACACTTCATCTGTTTTCAGAGATTTCCTTAGACACACTGAAACTTTTTTCACTCAACTTCAGCTAAAAATGAGTCATTGAACAGAATTTAGGTATCCAAGCTACTTCTGCAGTCAATGGAGAAAGATGAGCATATTTGGAAGGTACTTAATCTCAATCTACAGCTCGGACCATGAACATCTTGTAGAAGTGCTCATATGGATGGAACTTATGTGACCAGTTGAAAGTAGAAATACAAGTTTAAAATGGTAAAAACTGAACTAAACACATCTCTCCGACAGTCATGAAGATGTCTGAGTGAGAGGCAATGAAACTAAGTAATTGCTCAACCCTCAAATGATTTTAACTCTTTTTCAAACACTAGAACTTTTTTCTGAAGTTCAGGTTTTTAACTGGTTTTTCTCTATCTCTTATAGTTACATATATCTACACATCTAATAAAAATTCCAAAGGAATTTCTTTAGAAAATATTCCTCACCCACAGATGAGCTATTTTTCAGGTTTTAGTGGCTGATTTTATGGAAATTCAATGCTCAATGAAAGTATATATTGGACAGCACTAGAGTCAGAAGTCTTCTATTTATTTAAAAAAAAAAAAACAACCGTGTGGTTAGTCAGAAGTCTGTTATCCCATATTATCCCCTTATTGTGCCTTGCTTTATGGTAGGTTTTCAATCTTTTATAGGGTGGAACATATTTTAATAGAGAGATTATTTAGTGTCTGTTTTACCTCTCCCAAATCACAGTCACATAGACCACTTCCTTTCTTTTTGACTGCCTGACAATTCTTTGGTAACTAGACTAACCACACTCAATGAAAATTTATTTGAGAGAACTGTGTAGTTCAGAATTTTCAAAAGTGAATATTGGTTTGGAATTCCTACCTTGACAGACAGAAGTGATGTCCTGTTTTAGAAGAAAGGTCACTATTTTCTAAAAATCATCACATCTTTTACAGATTAGCATGTGAATGTAAGGTATTGCTAAACCTCTTGAGAAATTTTTTTTCAGTTCCAGAATTGAAACAAAAATGCACAATTTAACCAATTTTCACTTCAGTTTTTAAAGTACTTTATTTTGTTTTCAAAATCCTTATTGCAATGAAACAGTGAACATGAGTATACTGTTATTTAAAGCAATTTTTCATGAAAAATGTCTCTGTTTTCAGCATTCCCAGGCCAAGTGTAGATATGTGATTGTCAGACATTTTGTGACCAATTTGCTGTAATTAACTAAACCAGTTAGATTTGAATAAGAACAAAATCCAAAATTTCAAAGCTGGACTACCAAATAGAGTTCCAGAGAACAGATAGGTGTATCTAAAGTTTCAGTCAAAAGTGATATTTTTACTCAAGTTTTCTAGACTCACTTTGTACCTTTGTAAAATCTAGAGTATATTCATACACATATATTCATAAGCTATAAAAATGGTTTTATTTTGTTATTTATTACTAGTTAAAATGGAAAATAAAAGAGCCAAACTTACTGATTGCAAGAACAGTTGTATCAATATACATATAGTTTCTATTAGACACATAACTTTACACATTAACATATATATATACTTTATGCCTTTTTTTTGACGTGTACTTAACACAGTAGAAGGTCTTGCTAATGCAAAGAAAACAAATGCAAAAGGCCTGCTCTGCTGTGTTATTCTATTGATGATTCAGTTATTTTTGTTTGATTTCTTTAATGACTGTATCACAAAGATGCTCTGGCTTTTTTAAGCAGTTCCATAAATTTTATTGCCTTTTGCTTGAAATATTACTTTATAGTAATTAATAAGTTTATTGAGCAGCTATTCAAACAACAACAAAAATGTTTTTTCTGCTTTTCAAACTTAAACTGCTACTAAACTTAAGTACTAAACTACTGTCTACTTTGGGTGCTTTTAGCTGCCAAATGAATGGCATTAAGAAAAAATACGTATCAATGTTGCAGAAAGTTCAGCTTTAAGCCTTTTTTCTCATGCCAAAGCACAGGTGCTTCGGATACACCTAATTATAGCAGTAATTAAAGTTATTACCTTACCTGTTTATTCAAGGGCACAAGGACTTCTAATGGGAACAAATCAAGATATAAAGACTTGCTGTCAATTAGGCTTGAAGGTTTGAGGAGATAATGAAGGAGGTTTGGAGTAGGGTTTCAGTTCTGCACAATAATAAAAATAGTAATTCAGCACCTCTTACTTTTCCTGGAACAGTCCCAACAGTTCAGGAGAAGAAAGACAAGAAGATTACCTGGGTAACATGATCTTAGGGGTACCAGAGAATAATAGTGTTCTCCCAGAGCCACATCTATGGCAGAGACTGCTGCCAACAGAAGATGAGACTGCTACAAATATAAGCCCATCAACCTGAGAACAACAAATCTGTTCAGCTTCTTGTCACAGATCCTGTCAATATAGTGCAGGCCACAGAAGGACAGGTGAAATGTGACTCTGCTGTGGGCAGTGCACTCATGAGTCCTTGTCTTAGTAAAATGGCATGACATGACTAGTGCTACTTTCACAGAGATGTAATTTAGGACTGACAGTACATTGAAAATATCCTTCTGCTACATGTTTTCTCAGACAGTGTGCCTCCATTAAAGTAAGAAAAGAGGAACTATGGCAACTATAGGGCAAGCTAAGTGATTTACTGAGCTTCTGCACTTGTTCTGTCATTAGTTCCATCATTTTGAAACTAGCAGGTTCAAAAAAGGTATGTCATACTGACTGGGAATATTCCTATTGGATTGTTTATTTGCTTTAATATAAATGTGCACATGCACATAATTCAGAAAAGACAGTTGCAGAGTTTTGCAGAGTTGTTTAGTGTATTGCTAGCCAACTGAAAATATCAAATGTGCATCACTTAATGAATTCGATTAGTCACACATTTTAAATATTCTGTTCTTGCTGTCTGATTTCATCATGTGTACTTTGCAGCAAATTACTAGGAATGTTTCTTGATAATTTGGAAGGTAGTATATTTCAGTTATCACCATTATAGTTTATTTCTTTTGAGCTGGCAGTTCCAAACATTAGTGAAAACATAGAGCCTCTTCTTAAAATTAAATTCATATAAAAGGGAAAAGGAATTAATGGAAAGGAAATACTTAAATTTTTCTATTTTGATCTGGTAGGTTTTCTTCTCATCTGTAAAGAGAGGAAAGCAATAAATTGGGATAGCAGTCTCTCTTTTACTTCACGTATCCAACAAATAAAGGAACGGGCTTTGTATGGTAGCACAGTGGAAATTTACAGCAGCAGGTGCATGGCACCTGGTTAGAATCTCTTCACACCAAAGTGAAACACTGGCATACCATTGATTAGAGCTAGGGCTATATTCAGGTCATTTATGTACTTTTACAATAACTTTGATTTTTCTCCTTCCCCAAAAGAACTGGGAAATAGATCATAGTATTATACATAGGTGCTTCACACTTATAAGGTAGTTGAGGGGGATTGGTCTCACTGGCCAAGCCATCCCACAGTGGTTAGTTCCTATGACTTGCATTCCTATGCTTATGTTCCCAGCCTGTGGTATTCCTTAAGAAGCCATCAGGTAAAAAATGGTGTCTCAACATTAATTTAAAGCCAGGACCTTGCAGACAGATCCATTCACACGTGTCCCATTGATTTAATTAATTTTGCAAGATGCAGAATTCAGGCCCAAAGGGTTATGTTAATTCTGTATAGGGACTTTGAGGAAGCTTTCCAAGATTAGGGGAGGTGTGAAATAGGTTTCTACCTTCAATATGCTGAAGCTCTACTGATGTTGTCTGGGTCACACTAAAGAAGATTAGAACCTCAGGGAAAATTTTAGGAAAACGTTTTATTTACGGATAAATCTCCTTATCTTTTATTTTTTCTTTTCCTGCCCCTGTTAAAAGAAACATCAGCAAAACCACAGACTCTTTTGTAGTTTCCTACTGATTACTCCCAGCCCAAAGTCCTAATCCTCTGTCTACTACATCATGAGTGGTTATTATAGAAATTACTGAGGTTATAAGTAAGGTTATGATTTTAGTGGTGGAACAAACAGCAGAAAAAATGGGCATTAAGCAAATATGTAACCCTTCTGGGATTTATAATGTGTTCATGAACCAGTAATTTCTCCTCTTAAAGTCAAGGGGTTTAATATAAATACAGTCAAACTTGCAACATTGATTCCAGGACAAACACTATTCCCAAGTCCTTCAATGGATTCCTTGTTTTTTAATCCAAATCTCATACCAAGAGAAACTCAGCTCTATTTAGTTGGAAATGAATGTCAGTCAATTTTTCCTTTTATTCAAAATTCAAAGACTTCTCTGCCGTGAGGTGAGTTAGAGAGTTACTTAGGGGAACCCTAGAACATGGCAAACATACACACAGCTAAATACAAAATTCTTATTTTGGCTACTTAGTTTATCGAGAGTAATGCAGAAGCTTGAACGCAGGAGAGACGATCACTCCATTTGCTATCAACAGGAGGCCACTTCAGAAAGTGTCTGTAGCCAGGCAATTGTAAGCACAAAGCAAACACAGCTGGTCTCACACAACATCTGTGTAAGACAAGCATTCCGCGATTTTGTCCCCTTGTGATGCACTTACTTCGAAGTCCTGCATTGTCTCCTGCTCCCTCAGTGCTTGTGTGCACATGAATAATATTTTGAATTAGACTTTTTTTACTGAAAAACAAAATTAACAAGGAATCGGACGTCTCAAACTCTTATTAGGGTAAGGATGGGCCTAAAATTCAGGACTGCTGCTTTTGTGGCTTGTATCCTTGTTTGGGTAATATGAAGCATTCTCTAGACTGAAGACTTAGCGTCACAATTACTAAGTCCTTTCTGGGGTATCCTGGATGTGTCATGTCACCACGACATTTTTATGAAAATCCTTTTGTCAGGATTTTCTTCTCCTGAGAAGCTGAAAAGGCCTCAGGAACAAATGAAAACAAATTACTATCTGCTGCTGTGGAATGCAACAGGTGCTTCCTTGATTGGTCAATGTTGGATGTTTCTACTTAATAACCAATCAAGGAAGCAACTAGTTGAGACTCTCTGGGAGTCACAAGCCTTTGTTATACATTCCATTATATTCCTGTCTCGCCTTCTAACGCATCTTTCTCTCTGTTCTTTAAGTACAGTTTTAATGTATTTTTTTAATATAATATATATATCATAATATAATAAACCAACCTTCTGAAATATGGAGTCAAAATTTCTCTGTCTCCTCACCCCTTGTGCTAGCTGCCCTGAAAAAAAAACCACAGTGTCAGAAGCGTCAGTTGTGTTTCCTCATCATACATTGCACCTAATGTCAGCACCAAGGGGAATGCAGGCTGAGCACAGACACAGTTTTAGATTCTTCTAGAGTCAGAAAAAGTAGGCTTTCCTGACATTTGCTTTCTTACTATGAGTAACTCAAATTACAATTTCCTTCAGGCAGGGATCTATCACTGTTTACTTTAGAGTGAGATCTTCCATGTTCTCTAATTCTCAAAGCAGGAGTAGAAAACAGAATATATACAGCATTTCAGGGAGAGTTGCTTTTCTATACTTTATCTTTCTGTTAGTTACTGAGTCCAAAATCTTTCTTTGTATGCAATAAGAGACACTTGCATGAGTAATGATCAAACCTGGTGTATCTAATATATTTGCCTGTATAGCTCATTTTTTCCTTTTTTTTTTTTTTGAGGTTCTCCTTTCCATATCTCTTATGTATATCTAGCACATTGTATTTTTTCTTTCTGTATCAATATATTATTCCCTTTTGTATATGTAAAAAGACCTCCATGTACTCCTACTAACTAAATATTCTGAAAGCATTTTAAAAATCCTTTGCATTGCACAGTATCAGTCTTGTGTCAAAGGACAATTTTATCATTTTTCTTGAAGTCCTCTTTCCAAGATGATTTTGCTTATTCAGTAATAGTCTACTCAGAAAAACTTGCCTTCATTCATTAGTTGAATGAATACCAGTTTTTTCAGATAAAATCCCTCTTTGTGAAAATACTGAATTATCACCACCATATACCTCCTTGATGACACCTACTCCCACTGAAGTGACACAAAAAGAGAGAGAGGACAGTAAGACATGAAGTCCAGGGGCACTCCCAGAAGACATCATGACAAATTATGTAACAGCAAGCACCTGGGAAACCCATGATTATTGTTTGGAGTGTCAAAATATCTGCAGACTGTAAAAGGAAAGTGCTGCCTGCTTTTTCACTTTGTTTTTTAAATATTCCATGCACTCTTTGAAGGTAGTCCCATGACAGCAGACAACAAACTGAACTTCAAAGAAATAATGTATGCTGACACAGTGCGTGATTTTTTTTCATTTTCCTTGATTTTTCACTCTCCAGATTTACAATTTCCTGGACCCAGAAGCAATCTACCAAAAGGCCACAACTTGAACTGGTCAAGAACTGGGTGTCTTTTTCCCTTTCATGTTGCAGAACTGAAAGCTATAGATATTATGTTCTCTCTCCCTATCAAACTACTCTTGATTTGTGCATGCTGAGGTACAAGGGGCAAATACAGAGTATCTTTCTCACTTGCTTCCCTTGCTAGCTTGCTTATAGGTGAGAGACCATTTTCCTTACCATGATGATCAATAATATCTTTTTTTTCTTAGTGGCCCTCATTTTCTTTTTCTAGTAAACAAACAAGAATATGCTGACCACAAGTATGTATATATGTATAAGGAAGATGGACACTCAGATCATTGCTGGCCATCCCTAGAAATGTCACAATTGTTCATACGTGGACTAAACCTGGATACATGTTCATACATGGACTAAAGGTGATAAATACCATATCTTTATTGGCCTCACTTTGCAAAGAGAGCTCTCTAGGAAATGTGGGAAGTTATATCAAGTTCTACTGCAGTAGATCAGGGATTAAAGATCAATATAAGCAGCTTTGATGCTTCACAGTCATTTGCTTAAACATGTACCATGCAGGACAAGAAAGGAGTTTGTCATATACACCTCTCTCCTTGAGAGAAGCTTAAAGTGCCCTCTTGCACAGTGCAATTTACCCTGAGTGGAGATTGCATTACAAAAGGGTGAATGGCCTCTACAAGGCAGCTATTCCCACTCCTTTGCAGATGCATGGGGAGTGAGTAATGTCTGGCTATGACCCTTGCCCCGACATACTGACCAGCACAGCCTGTCTGGTGCAGAGAGGAGAAATCATCTGTACCAGGTAAAAGGCTAATGCAGTTTATTTTCTTCCTGGAGCAAGGGGTAATCAGGGACTATATTGTGACTCTCTGAGTCATGGCTCAGTCCCTGATCTCCAGAGACTAACAGGGTACAACTGCTAGGGATAATTCAGCAGTCTGCCCCATGAAAACAAGATGTTAAATCCACAACAGAGTGTTACATTGTAAGGACTGGGGAAAATACAAAAAAAAAGTGCAGAAGACACATATTAAATGGTGTGGTCCTTTTTCTTTTGGGTGACTTTGTCCTTTTTGACACTACTCTGCCTTGCTCATGTTCCTGCATGGTAGCAGACTGTTATCACAGACACACCAATCATTTCTAAAATTGCACTTCTTGTAACTTTCAGTGATTATTTTTCAAATTAAGTTTTTTTTACATTTTTCCACAAAAATTAAAAGATAGGCCTAGGTTTAACCATTTTAAATACATGTCTACGATCTTATTCCTAACAAGATAAAGAGTTCCTTTCCTGGAAAGATTTATCCATCAGCTTTCAGTTAGAACCATAATCTTTGCTAGTATGGCTCTGTTTATGAATAATTCTAAGACTGGATTTTGGATGTTCTTTAAAATATAAAATAATATAATCTTCCAGGTTTTTAATCTCTATTAAAATATATTTGTTTATGAGCTGTTTGATTTCAAGTTGTGTAACAAAACTCTTGCAAATGCTGGTTTTCAGCCATCATTCAGTATGTACGAACTAATTCTTTTTTTTTTCCCATGTCCTAAGACCATGGATGGTCACTGAAAAGTTTTGCTGGAGTGATAGCCTGGAGAAGAGATATAAATCTCAATTTATAGATTTGGATATCTCCTCCTGCAAATGCTCCTGAATGCAAATTATTATCCTCTAAACTTACCCAAGTGCATTTAATGAGAACGCTTGAAGGACTGTAGATTACTTGTATGATAAACATATTGCAAGATCTGGCCAATATACATGAGGCAATATTATATCAAGCAGTGGAGATTGTATGTGAGATAGTCCTATCTCTGTTACCTTCAGGGTAATGATCATTCAAGGGTGTGTCTAATGCATCCCAGTACTTCTATTTTTTTCACTCTGTGAAAGTACAGAGACATTTAGTAAGTGTGCAGTACCAGGCCTGCTTTTGCTGTTGTTGATTAAGGATCAGGCAGACAGTTTCCTTCTCTGGCATCACTTTATCGCAGTTTTTCAAACAGACACTTCACACTTCGTGTGAACACCAACCATAATTTCTGTCATGATTTGTTAAGATCCAGCAAACCCTCCTAAGGCTACTGATGAAACTTCAGCAGTTAATATTCAAAACATGAAAATCTAGGCCCGGATTCTAATTTGCTACTGATGCAATATTAAAGCAATATATGTATAAAATATTAATGCTGTATTTGTTCTGAATTTATTTTATTTAATTTTTTACACATGGATAAAACCCTTGCGGCCTTAAAACAACATGTCTCATTTTCAAGGATGTCCTGGGGGGGGCAAATAGACAAGGAATATACACAGGGCTTAGTAATCTGAACAATAGTGTGGTAGAAGAACTGTGCTGAAAGATATACTCTTTCATGAGCAATAAGGGTTTTGCTGATAAAAATGTTGTCTTATCTGTTTGACCAGTTGATAGGATATAATTTCTAATACTACACCCTTGAACCCATCCATAGAAGAAGAAGCCTGGAGAAAACTTGGAGATAAGGTCCTTCACTCATTCCATCAGTATGAAGAAAAACTCAGATTTTCTTTTCTGACAGACCTTTCCTCTTCAGTAATCAGATTAAGTCATGCATGAGAAGCTTTGTGCATTATAATTGTTCAGATCAGGAAAGAAATTTTGTAGTAATTTTAGCTTCATCTCTAATGTTGTCCAAGTCTGAAAGTTTAAAACCAAAAGCAATGAAAGTCTTATAATCAGATTCAGATTAATTAAGAATGCATTTATGCAGTTCTGAGAGTGGTAAGTTCTTGTGTATTTTTTTGTAAATTTTCTCCTAAGAAAGAGAATATGCTGTGCCATATGACTTTTGGGCACTACGTGCTTAACAGTCATCATACCCAGTTCCACAGAACTCTGACAATTATTTAGGGATTTGGAGAGATATAGAAAGAAGTTTTTTTGTCTGTGTTTCTGTGTCCAGCATTCAGCTACACTCTAGCTGCAATCAGCGAAGCTCCCAACTATCAGTGCAGTGAGGTCCTGGAAAAGTAATGCTGGCAAAAATAATGAACTGCATTTTAAATGGAGTTTAATAAGGTTATGAAAAAGATTATATGATGTGACTTCCTGGAATACTAGAGGCCTGAAATTGATGATCTCAGCAATCCCTCCCAGACCCTTGTACCTAAATTTGAAATGCCTTTTGCCTTTAATATTTTAGTTGCTAATCTACATAAAAATTCTAATACTACTTAATTTTTCTTAAATTCTCTTACTTCTTTAGTCTGGAGACTGCATTTTGATTTGTAGACGTGCAACCATACTGTGGAATATATAATGCTGCAGTTATAAAAAGGCACTTCTAAAATGCATGAAAAAGAGCTCTAATCTCCTCATATTCCAAATGAAACATGATATTAAACACTCAGCAAACTACTTGTGTATGAGGGCTCAAGTTCTGAGCAAAATTTTCAAAGTGACAGAGTAGCAAAAATTCAGATGCATTTAACATACTGTTCATCATTTTGCAAATCAGTTCAGGAATTATCTTATGAATTGTTACCTGTCTGTCAGCTCCTGAGGCATCCATGATTTAACATTAACATTGTGCATCTTCTAAGCATATTTTTTTTTCAATTTGCAGCGCAAATAAGTTGGTGGTTCATTTTCAGTTCTTTAGGATATAGAGAAGCCCTGAGCTTACTATTAATAGTAACAGTTTTCCTGTTTCATTGCAGCTAAAGGTTACTCTTATGTTCTTCTATATTCGGGCCCAGTTGATTTTTTTTTGAGTGGGAGATTTCAGCCAATGGAAACATTCAAGCAAGTGGCAGATTTCATGTCCTGTGTCAAAGCTGCCTCATGGACAGAAATAGGGACTTTCAGAAGGAGGATTGTGTGACAAACTCAGAATATGCATCATCTGCTTGGTCTGAGTCATAAGCCAGGCAGTAAAAAGGAGATAAGTCTGGAGCTAAAGAAGACCAATCTTGTATCAAGACTGTTGTTAAAAGAAAGTATGCAGTGAACAAGGAATAACAGGGAAGTTTAAGCATCAGGATACAAAAGCTTGACATAAAACATCCTATGGACCCAGGGGATCTGGCACAGGAAATCAAGCAAATATGACAAAAAACCCCACTTATTTAGCTATTTGAATGAAAAGAGAATGAAAGAGAGTAATGCTACAGAATTGGTATTGAAAAAAAGAAAAAAAAGAAGCTAAATCTGTCCAACAAACTAAATTATCATTTTGCTGCAGCTTTTAATGACCCTATCAATGCTGAATGCGAAAAATGTTACAGGTTCACTAGTGAATTAAGTAAACACCAAAGAAAATTCAAGCAGTTTAATGAACTAAAAACAAATCAGATTGTGTGATGTAATTGTAAAAATCAGAAACATGAAATTTCAAGAACTTGCATTAAATCTTTTAAATAAATCTATCAAGTAACAACTCTACCATTTTAATGCAAAATAGAAAATGCAATTTGTTAATTTGTGAAAAGTCAATGAAAATGGTCAAGGCAATGTTATAGAGCCGCCCTAATTTTTATGCATTTTATCCGAGGCTCTAGAATTAAATTCATGAAGGGAAGTAACTTAAGCAGCAGGAGTACAGATACAGAGCTCCTCACAGAGCTCACACCCTTATGTGGTTGAGTTTCACTCTTGTATTTGGAAGCCATAATATCTAGTTCAATGGAATTAATCTGAGAAATTGTGGTGGATTAATCTCAAGTGGCTGCCAAATCCCCACAGAGCTGCACACTCACTTCCCCTCCTCAACAGGATGGGAGGGAAAGCTCATTGGTCAAAATAAAAGCTACTTCCATCATCCCAGGTTCCATTTCACTCCTTTATTCCAACTATTCCACCTCCTTCCCCACTGCCTACTCCAAGTGGTGCAGTTAGGATGAGGAATCAGGGTTGTGGCCAGTTCATGACAGTTCCTTTCTGCCAACGCCTTTGCATGTAAGCCCAAGAAAATGGTATATGTCTATTTAAAAAATAAATCAAGTTGTTATGGCTGCTCTAACTTGGCCATTTTGAGTAGGATACATGTATGTACTTCTATGTAATATCATAAGAATATGCTTGATATGCATTTTCCAGGTAAAAGAATAATTAGAACAATGTATGTGTAATTTAAATTAATATTTTCTTCAATAGCTAGTTATTTTGAGGATTTCACAGGTTTTTAGTTTGTTTTCTTTCTTTAATAGGAAAAATAATTCTATGAGTTGTAGATTTGTTGCTTGTAGGAGTAGTAGGGTGACTGATCCATTTTTTTCTTCTTTCTTCCTAGTCATTATTTAATGGAAATAAAAGGTTAGGCCTTTAGATATCAGGGGTAGAAATGTTAAAATATTTTTAAAATGCAGTAATGCTCTAAATGGGCTTCTGAGATTTTTGAGGATTCAGAAACGGAAGAGTTGCTGAGTTTTTCCCCAAATTGGTAAAACATTACTCTGGTGTTACACTGTGTAATGTTTTCATATTAGAATGGTTAAAGTGCTGGAATCTGAAATTATATTTATTTAAATACTAGATAGGGTGTTGCTATTGTTGTAAACTTCCCTACCTGGCTTTCAGTAAAGTTACTTTCCAGTCAGACTAGGAGGACATCTTTTACTCCTTCTAAATTACCTACTTTTCCATGGCTTTCTGTTCATATCTTCCGCTAACACCACAACCAACACAACCTCTTTTACATTGAGGTATTGGTCTGTCAGCATGCAGCATGTTTAGTGGTCATCCTCAACATTCTGTTAGCATTCAACACTGAAGAGAACCTGACTGTCCCATGTTATTTTGCTGTGTCCCACATTAATAGCAATAAATACTAGAGAAATCAAGTCTTCAAATTTGGTGCTGCAGGAAATGGTGAAGCTTTCTAAATGCCAATATTGTTGACATTTTTTGCAGTTTTGTTGCTGTTTAAAAGACATGCATCTTTTTCCAAATGTATAACTCTGCAAATTTTTCTTTCCTCTACTGCTCTTTTATTAGTGCAAATAAATCAGTGCCTGATTTTTATTAGACTGTGCATGAAAGGCTGCAAAATTCTGAGGTTGGTTCTCTTTTTTTCCAAATTTTTGTGTAACACATTGCATACCTTAGACATTGTACAAAGATAGCAAACACTGCCCCACCTAAAAAAAGAAATATCCCAGTGAACAGTTTTAATCTCTAAAACATTTATCAAGATTTTTTCAGCCCTCATATTAAAAAAGAAAAAAAAATAATTAGAGTGAGAGATTCTAAGTATATTTGAATACTGAAAATAATTATGACATTTCTTTATTGAATTGTCCTGGATGATGATAATAGTAAATAATTTTTGAATTGTTTTAGAAGAAATAATAGAAATGAGGTTATAAAAGAAATTTGATAACTGATGAGGATGCATTTTAAACAGTGATAAGTACCATACTGGATTATTTTGAGCCTTAGAAAAATGTATTCATAGAGAGGAAATAATATAAAATTGTATATTTCATCACTAGATTTTTTTGTTTCAGTGAACTTTCTTTCTGCTGTAGTGCATGTGAGCACAATTTTTGTTAGCATGGTTTAAAGGACTAGCACTTGGCTATGAAAAAGTTCAATAAATCAATAGCAATTGTTATGATAACAAGAAGTGGGACACTGTGGAATGGCAGTTGTGGCATTATGCATGGGTACAGCCATGACTTGTTTGGGTCTATTAAGCTACTATTTATCTGTGCTTACATAGGGAATTTAGTCATAGAGATGGAAGTTGGCAATTACTATCTAATAATAACTTACTATTCCATAAAAATTCAGTAAAGGTAAAAAGGTAAAAAGAATCAATCTGTATCTTTGCACAGTTACAAATAGTTTTACATACAGTACTGATGTGTCTTTTTCACTTGCCACATAAAAAATGAAACTGTATAATGTAGCATTACAGAAGTGGTATGAGAACATGAAGCAAGCTCCATACTCCTGAAATATGTTCATGCTAGTTTTGGCTGGGAAAGAGTTAATCTTCTCCCCAGTAGCTGATATGTGACTGTGTTTTGGATTTGTGCTGGAAACACTGTTGATAATTCAAGGGCGATTTCCTTTCTGCTGAGACGTTCTCACACAGGGTCAAGGCCTTTTGTGCCTGTCACAGCACCCACCAGCCAGCACGCTGCACGTACGAATGACACTGGGTGAAGGATGAAGGAGGGGATGTTTGCAGGTGTGGTGTTTGTCTTCCCAAGCCATCGTTATGTGTGGTGCAGTCCTGCTTTCTTGGAGATGGCTGAACACTGGCCTGCACATGGGAAGTGGTAAATGAAAATGGTGAGGCCGCACCTTGAGTGCTGTGTCCAGTTCTGGCCCCTCACTTTGGGAAGGACGTTGAGACACTTGAGCGTGTCTGGAGGATGGCAATGAGGCTGGTGAGGGGTCTGGAACACAAGTCCTGTGAGGAACGGCTGAGGGAGCTGGGGTGGCTCAGCCTGGAGAAAAGGAGACTCAGAGGTGACCTTATCCCTCTTTACAACTCCCTGAAAGGTGGCTGTAGTCAGGGGGGGTTGGTCTCTTTCTCCAGGCAGCAACTGACAGAACCAGAGGGCACAGCCTCAAGCTGCATCAAGGGAAATATAGGTTGGATATTAAGAAAAAAAAATTTTATGGAAAGAGTGATAAAGTCCTGAATTGTCTGCCTGGGGAGGTTGGTGGAGTCACCATTCCTGGATGTGTTTAAAGAAAGACTGGATCTAGCACTCAGTGCTATGGTTTAGTTGAGGTGTTGGGGCATGGGTTGGACTTGATGATCTTGAAGGTCCCTTCCAACCTAGTCATTCTGTGAATTCTGTGAATTTGGCTTTCCCTAATAAGCTGACTTCATCTCAACCCATGAGACTTTTCACTTTCACTCTTCTCATTCTCTTCCCAATCTGAGTGACAGGGAACTGAGTGAGAGGCTTAGTGTGGTGCTTAGTTGCCAGCTGGTATTAAACCACAACAATATTTAACTGAAACCCAGTAATATTTAGTATTTATCTGACTCATAAATGTCAATAGTTACTTTTTTCCTTGTCATTTATCAAAATAATAAGTAAAAAACCAAATGATTTTTTTTTCTTCCAGGGGATTGATCTTAAAACGTCACAAAGGCTCTGAATATCTCTAGCTTTATTTTATGAAATTACAAATTCTGAACACATAAATGCTGTTCACAAAATCTCAGTATGCTACAAATATGTAGCATTCAATGAAGATTGGGAGATACCTCTAAACAAGTAGAAAAGAATGGGTTTATTCCAAAGCAAGTAGTAAGCTTTAGAACCTCCAGCAATGGGTGACTGTGGTGGCAAAAAAAGAGATTAAAAAAATGCATAGACAACAGTTCTGTGAGAAGGTAGTAAGAGACAGGCTAGGCATACAAAATAGCTAATGAGCAACTTGCTGGGGTTGGAAAATGGGGAAATGCACTGCAGAGCTACAAGGTTTGTGCTCTCTACTTATACATGCTCTTGTATTTCCATTGCTGAAAATTAATACTAATTAAATCAGGTAAAATTAATATAGGGAACTTCTTGAAGGGAATCAATACAGGGAACTTACTGATAGGCAAGTCTGTCCTTGCACAGTTTTAAAGTAAACAACTTGTCATTCTTGTCTCTAACTAGATTTTAAACTCTTATGGATCTTGGCCTTTGGCCTCCTTTTCTGGATCTTTTGAACCTTTCCTGAGCCTTGAGTCCCCAGCTGTGAAATTCAATGACAAATGCAGTTCAACCCCTCCATCTTTACCTTAGAAGCCCCATCCCTCTCTATATCCTTTTTTTCCTTTTTTTTCCCCTTTTTTTCTTTTTTTTTCAGTTTTTTTGGGGTTTGTTTGCTTGTTTGTTTGTTTTTTGTTTTGGTGGGGGTTTTTTTATGATGATGATCATTGATAACGTACACAAGTTCTTGCAGAGCTTTTTGCATCAAGATCAGCAATGGAAAGATTGAACTTAGCACTATTTTCAGAAGAAGTCCTTTCAGCACAATAGCCTTCCTTTCAGAACAACAGCCTTCCTTTCAGAACAGTTCCTCTTTTATTTTCTTATTTCCTGCCTACCTATATCCACTTTACAATTCCTGGACTAACTCCAATCCTTACCATCTTAACAAATAATTTTGAAAGTGGCACTGTACCAAAAGCAGTTCTGAAGTCATGCCAGATTAGATCTACTGATTTTCCCTTGTCTGTAGAATCAGCTATCTTATCAAGAAAGCTATTGGGTTAGTCTGGCATGATCTGTCTTTGATGAACCCAAGATGCATTTTATCCTATTTTCCAATCTACTTCCTTTCCCAGTTATTAATAGAAAGTTACATTGGACATGATGTGCACTTCAATTAGTTTCATAGTTAGCTGTCTTACACCTTGAATTACACCGAAGAATAAATCCACAGTGTAAACATATAGCACATCTCTTTGACTATAAAAAAATATCTCTTGAATATGACACATTACTTTTGTGATTCATGATTTGCATATGATCCTAATTTACTGAAGAAATATAAAGCTTTTAAGCTACCATAAAAAGACAAGTATATTTGAACTTAAGATAAATTTTTTATGGTGTTAATGGGAGGCTTCTTACCTGGGCATATAAAGCTCTCAAAATAAAGAATTTAATTGCTCATAGTTAACCTGGTAATGTATTTTCCCTATTTTAAGTGCTAACTCATGCTTAGTGAAGCATTCTATAATCAAAAGAAAAGCAACATAGAAAAGTTTGTTTGTTTGTTTTCTCATGATTCTGGAAGTGAGGAGAGTGATTCAGGTACCAGAGCATAGATGCCTCATGGCATTTTAGACTTGCTAGTGAATTCTGGCTTGCCTCTAGCAGCTGTTCTGAAAAGTGCAGATGTCCATAGGTTTTGTGTCAAATCTACTATGTTGTGTGCATGCTCTCAGTCCAGACAAGCTCCCACAGTGAGCTTGTGTGCTTAGCCACCAGAATCATTTCAGAAATATGACACATTCCAAATAAATTATAACAAGAAATTTATGAAAAAAGTTTATAATTAATATAAAGCATGCTGCTAATAGTATATAAACCTTTAGAACAGTCATTGTTATAGGTCAAGTAATGAAAACTGACATAGAAATTGTTTGATTATTTCTGAAAGATCTCATATCAATTTTTAATGTACTTTTTAAAAAGGTACTGAGGAATTCTGATCTATGGGCAAATTGTGTAACACAGTTGACAACTGCCACTACTGTTTTTATACAATCACCCTGGCTAAAAGCAGGAGGAAATTTTTTTAAAATAAAGTATGAAATAAAGTAAATATTCCTAAAATCTTTTCAGACTGGAAAAGCAAATGCCTCCATTTGGGAAAAGCTGTATGCCATGGCCCAATGATCCATTTTGGAGTATTAATAGCAAAGACATCCATATCAGTCTTATTTGCCATTATAGGGTAAAAGTGAAAGCCATTGTAATTAAGAGCTGTGATAGCTGTGCTAGTTAGGATAATTTTAGAAGAGAATATACATTTAATTTTATGTCTGTACTTTTTACCTTCATTATATGCTATGTTTAAGTGTCCATTTTAAAGAACATTGTTTTTCTGAATTGAAGTCTTACTATTTTAGATCAAGAACCAAATCTTCAGATGCTCTGAATACATCTAATTTCCCTAAAATTAAGGGAGAAAAATTCAACCTTAGAAGTCACACCATTAGTCTATAAAAAATTACATTTTCCAGTCTCTTTTATTTATATTTGCAATATAATTAAAATAGTAGCAAATAGTCAATTCTATGTTAAATTTTTAAATGCCACTTATATACATGATATTATAAAGTTTTTAATTCTTTTATATATCCTTCCATTTCCTTTGAAACATCTTCATTTGAAAAACAGTGTGTGCTTACTTTTAGGAAGAAACCAGACTTAATACATTCTTGTCTAATGTTTCTGTACCTGATTTTCTTGGTGCCTTTTACTGTAGAGTCCTTTGAATAGGTGTCAAAGAAAATTGCACGAAGGCAATGTCCTCTAAAACTTAGTAAAGGTAGGAGGGAGACTGTGTGTGGCATACTAAATTATCAGGCTCATCATTTGAGCAGAAAATAGCATTAGACCATTACAGAAATGGATCAATATTGCAAACTGCATGGTTATGTATACATACATATACCCATATACTCGTGCACATGTATGCATAGCACATACAGCTGCACCGTGAACAGACACAGTCATTTCTGTTGTGATAGGAGCTAGGTCTCTTTTGTGTTTCTCTAACCATAGTAAAAGTGCAAGTTTTGACCTAGTAAGCAGAGGCACAAAAGAGATTGTAGTGGGGCAATTTTCATATTTAAGATTCCTCTTTGTGCATAGAAAAAACTTGAACTGTGCACAAATACCTGAGATCTTAATTTCTTACATCTTGAAGAACACAATGTTAGATATTAAAAATATATAATAAATTGCCTTTATACTATTTAAAGTGATTCGCAAAAATATTCTGATGCGTTAAGATACTAAAAGAAAAACTGACATTATTAATGAGCTTACAGAAAATACTTACATTTTAGAAATCAAAAAAAATCTCCAGGGAAAATTTTCATTGTTGCATTCTTTGTCGACTCTTTTTTTTGGCTATGAGTCTGTAGAATCTTGTAGTAATATTTAAACTTGTATGAATGGGCTTTCTCTTTCCACATAAGAGTATTCATAAAAATAAGCATGCAGCTAATAGCACTGACTGATGAATAAGAGTGACTGCTTGTGATGGATGATTCAGTGCACCCACAAACATATCTTGTATAAGTTTATAAATTCCCAGTTATAAATAGTATGTTATTTAGCACAAGTGTTTATTTAATTGGATCTATTTGGACTGTTGCAGTGGAGTAGCCAGATGGAATACCAGCACTGCTGTTACATAGAACTTGTAATTTAGTAGGGATTTAGCCATTTGAGATAAAACAATATTGTATGGAAGTGTAGGTTCATAGGATATTTTAGTTTTGAATGGACCTCTAGAAGTACTTAGTCCACCATTTTTGTCAAAGCAGGGTCAGTTGTGAGATCAGATCAGGTTGTTCATGTCTTTATCAAGTCAAGTCTAAACCCCCAAGGATGCAGACTGCTCAAGTCAGTTGCACTGCTTGGCTGTACTCACAAAGAAGAATTTTTCCTTACGCTGAATATGAGCTTCTCTTCTTTCCGTTTACCCTGATTTTTCCTTGTCCTCCTCAGATGCATCAGTGTAAATAACGTGCCATTGTGTTCCTAGCTGTTGACATACTTGTGTTTCTCCTGAGGTCACTCTGTACAACTAAAAGTGTTGGGTTTTTCCTCTTTTTGTAGTTTCACTCAAGGGAAGTTCAGCCTGAGTAATTCAAACACACTATTTAAGTCAAGTGAGGCAGTGAAGAGAAATCCTATGCTAATATTGCCCTTTATCATTGAAGGTAAGCCTGCATGGTACAGTGGAGAGATTGTTGTATATATACATATATATGACCTAACTTGAAATGATCCAAGGTATTGAAATAAGTGTTAGCTGTAACATCAGCCATAGAAGTTTGTAGTTGATGTACAGGATTTATTGAAAACTTGCCTTTTGTGACTTGAAGTTCGTCATTTTGAGGTCATTTTATATATATCTTGGAATTCTTTATTCAGATTTCTGAAAATACTGCCCCTTGTTATCTCAAAGAGAACAATCTGTCTTTTCCTTTTTTATTTGTTTATTTATTTTTTAAAATATGTTTTGTTTATTAGTTCATTAACATGATACTTTGGGCTTTTCTGTCAAGTTTTTTTAAAAAAAATCATTTGTTCATAGTACAAAGAATGTTCACAGTACTGAAGAATGTCTGATGTCTCTGTCTTAGGTGTTGCTTTCATTATCACCCTAAGGAGTCATCCAGATTCCACAACATAGGCTGTCTAGTTTGAGCTTGAGTAATAGTGTCAGGAGGAACAGAGTGTTTTTCTCCCTCTGGAATGAAGCTAAATGTGAAAGTTAAATGTAAAGTTCATTACAATGCAGAACATGAGTTCAAATGAGTTAAGAAATCCCACATTTTTGCCTTGCATCCAAGTGAAAATTTTGTACTAGAGAATTCTTTTTTTTTTTACTGAAATGATTAAACCCCTAACATATCATCAAAAAGGGGAACCCTTCTTGTGGCTTTTTTGGGGTGCTCTTTTGTTCTTAACTCTTGCAGAAAACTTCTAGTATGAACAGATGAACAGTGGTGTGAAGGACCTAGCTTTCATACTGTTCAAGATTTCAGGAATTTGATTTCAAAATACCCCTGTTGGGTCCAGGTACTGCTGTTGGAGTCTGCCAGGTGCTTTATGGACTCTATCTTACAGTTGGATTTTATCCAAAACAATTCCAGTTTATGGTACTTGAGAACTGTCTGTGATATAAATACATGTATAGTAAGTCGGGACAATTAGGAAATTTGGTTCAAAAGAATGTCATAAAATGCTAATGTGAAAGCATCTATCAGGAACTGAATTTCAACACATAGGGGACTTAGGGGTGAATCCACAAAACAATAAATTCTCATATATTTTATTCATTTTAAAAGGAAATGTTAGAATATTAAAATTAAAAATTAAGAATTGTTTATATTTACATTTATTCTCTTACACCTTTATAGAAAATTATAATGTCAAAAGGCAAGAGATGGCTTGCAAATGTCTGTTGTGGTGAAAGTTGTATTATCTTGTTTGTACTTCTGAAACAGATGGATGACACGTGTGTTTGAGAGTAACTCACTTTCATTATCTTGACTCCAAATTAAGAAAATTATAGCTGATTAAATAATTTGCAACAATGTAAAGCTGCCAAATTTGTTCTCCTTTTAATAAATGTTTAGCAGCTATTTTAAAAATAAAAATTAAAAAGTTTTAAAACTAGATTGAGCGAGGATAAAAGAAAACTATATATTTTAATAATAACAAATACTGTGATCATTTTTTTGATTACCGTCATCTGAAAGCCAGAAGGGGAAAATTACTATGCATTCTTTCTGTATGAAAAAATCAAGACTCCCATCCAAATTTTGCCCTTTTCTTTTCTTTTCTTTTCTTTTTTTTTTTCTTTTTTTTTTTTTTTTTTTTTTTTGGTTAATTTAGCTGAGTTCAATGGAATTTTATTTGCTGTTCATTTGCTTCTAAGCAATCTTGGATTTTTTAATACCATTTTAATACCACTGAATTTTTAATACTATTTTTCCTTTCAATTTTTAACTAAGCAAAGGCTTTGGCTAAAGAGACTAAGAGATCTTCAATTATTGCCAATACACGCCTTTCTTGGAAATTCTATTCCATGGGATTCAATTTTATTTTCTCAGGCAAATAATTGCAGTTAACCTTGAATCAAAATCATGGTCTTCTGAGGCAGTTATAACAAGATCACAAAGGCATTATTTTTTTAAATCTTTCCCCTACTTAGGCTTAGATTCTTAATATTTAGCTTTCTTCATACCTAGAACTCTCGAGTTCTCTGCTGGGATATTTTCATAAATGCATGAATGCTTAGAACTAGGAGTAGCATGACAAACTCTTTGCAAGAGAAAAATATTTCTTTAGGTGGTTTTAGCTTTGAATAGTTTTGCATAAGATACTGTAGTTTTCATTCAGGAAGTGATTTCTAATCAGAGCAATGTAAATAGTCACAGAATCACAGAATATTCTGAATTGGAAGGGATTCACAAGGATCACTATAGTCCACTAAAGAAAAACTGCTATAATGACATCTGGAAACAATGCAGTCCAATCATAAACTCTGTAAAACACAAAGATGTTCAACATGTATTTTCTGGGTTCGTTTGCTTGTTTCTGTTAATAGTTCTGTTAATAGTTCTGTTAATAGTATTGCTATGATCAAAATAGGAAGTCTACTTCTTTTCACTTGTGTGAATTATCTTTCTGTCCATAATCAGTGATGTCATAAAGCCAACTCTTTTAGTAGGAAACCAACAAAAAAAGTGCATGAAGTACTTGGGGGAAAAAGGTAAATGGGTCAGATACTCAGCTACACCTGACCTGTGGATGCAGTGAAAGCAGTGTTTCAAAGCTTCATGTGACCTCCTAGTCTCTTGAAATTTCCTGCATTACAAGTTACAAAGAAATAACTCTATCTTATATTAAATAAGGTAGGTATAAAGATTTCTGTGAAACCTTTTTTTTGAGGATGAAACAGTATCACACCCTCTGTTCCGTTCCCATCAGTGCGACCAGCAGCAGTGAGATGTTTAATGAAGATGTGGTCATGCCAAATCCATCTCTATTATACGAGTGAAGAATTGCCCTAAATTATCTCCTAGCTATCTTTGGATAAAATTGTCTCATTATTTTTAGATAACTATTTCAAATAAAGAGGGACAAAATTAAAATGCAGAAAATATCAAGTCAGGGTAAAACCGAAAGATACTAATGACACTATTTTCCTGCAGAAAAAGCATCAGTTCTGGAAAGTACTGTCTAAGATTTGATCTTTAGTGAAACTGGATGAAGTAGAAACATCTTTTGCTCCATGGGTTTTTATACCTATGGACCAATGATATAGTATTATTGTACATAACAGCATAACATTTTTCACACAGAAATTCTAGAATCAGGAGAATAATTTCAATTTAAGCTAAAATTATCTCTAGAAAGCATATCTGGTGTCACAATTTAATATGACAGACAATTCACTTGTGGATGATTCAGAATGAGTTTCCTGTATCATAAGAAGATAAATATAAACCTTCCAGTGCTCTGTGTTCTTTCAGAGAAAGTTCTTTCTTCTCTTCCCTACTTTTAAAAAGTAGTATGCATATACACTGGTAATGTTTGATACCACATAAATCAACTAAACAAAAAACAAAAAAAAAATTCCCTTTAACTTTGTACAAGTAACATAATACAATATTCAGTGTATTATCCACTTCCCCACATCAGGTCTGTTGGGAGGAAAGGGTTAAAAGTGAAGATTGGCAAGGAGGGGGTGATCCACTGAAATGACCTGGCAGCTGGGAACACCAAGGCCTGGAGAATATCAGTGTGGGGAACCATATATTATGCCTACTGCTGTTTATCCTCTGTGTGTTTTGAGAAGTAGAATTTCTGTGCAGAGATAACAGAAGTGTTTACAGAAACTTGGAGGCACTCTCACGGACATGCTTGAGCTCTCTGTTGGGAGAGAGATCAAAGCTCAGAGATTGTAAAAAGCTCAGGGGCAATCCCAGCATGGTGGCAACCTACACATGCGTGGGCCCTTGATAAAGGGGTGCAAACAGCAGCCCTGCCACCCACTGGGACTGGAGCAGGGGACTGACAGTGCCTGTACCCTCATTTTGTGTCTCTCTGCTGCCCAGGTGGTGCTTCAGGATCCTCCAGTCAGCGAGGAAATTAAATAAATTTACTCTTTGAGTTTCAGCCATAGTTTTGTAGTTCTGGTCACCTGCCTGTGTTGATTCACACAAGGTGCCTAGATCCCATGCTCATCCCATATTCTTTATTTAGCACAATTAAATGTTCTAAAGTCACAACTCTGAAGAAATAAAAATTGCCAAACACAGAAAATAAATTAGGCAATCTGAAATGGATCCTGTACAACATCATAGATCTAAAGACTTCAACAGTCTTTGACTTGTTTCTTTAATGGAAAGCTGGTGAAAGAGCTTGGAGACATCACAAAAAAAAACTCCTTTGAAAACCAACACAAAAACCAAAACCAGAATACATATAAAATAATTCTTAGAGAGAAAAATCAGCTGCAAAAAAATATATTTATTCCAGTTTTTGCATTTAATTCAGGAAAAAACAGGAGTTCTAGAGAAACGTATATTTCTTACCACATGAAAGAGACTGGTCTATGATGAACAAATAGAAATTAAACCCAGTGGCTAGCATCATCACTGTGTTAAAATATGAACATAAAAGTGCTAGACCTGATCAAATGAAAAATATAAATCTTAATATGTATATTATTAATTTTTTATATGGAATGTAGTAAAGTATTAAGACTCATAGTGGAACACATTTCCTAGTAACTTATTTGAAGACATTCATATGCTCTACCAAGATATAACTACTCTTTTACCATACAATCTGTTCATTCATGGCAAGGGAGCTGAAGAAAGTCCTAAAAAACAAAGAGAAAGGTGTATTACCAAGAGGCATCAGCTCATCCAAAGTTTTTACATGGGTACTAGATTCAGAAACTGGAGCCGAATGGAGTTAGTCTTTCCTAGGCTGCAGGACATATTTCAGGTTCATTTAATGAGTGCTTGAAGGGTGGACAGTCTTCTACTGCCATTTGTGTCGTGAGCAGCTCTGCAATGATCAAGGGAGGGAATGCCTGTCAATGGCAGTAGCATAGACTGTTAGCTCCTTGGGAAGGAAATTCAGTCCAGCTGAATCATCACTGATGCCTCTTCTGCATTAATTAGCTCCAGTAATGATGATCCAGCAGTGCTCCTGTACTTGAAAGTCTTGTTAATTTTATACTTAGCAAAATGAAGTGGTTTGTAGTTATTAGTTGGTACCTTTCATGTTCCAACAAAATGTGAAGTCTTATTCAAGCAAAAGTCTTTCAGCAAGACTTTTCCCAAGCTCAGCAAAAATCTTAAATAATGCATTTTTTGCATTATTGTAAATGTATTGTATTGTATTGTAAATGTAATGTATTGTATTGCAATGTACTGTGATGCCTGAAAAGTTAAAGGCCTGTTAATAACAAAGAACCTATAGGATTATCTTCCATGAGGTTTTTTAGTCTTCCTGGGTATATGTCTGACCCTGGTTCCTCTTGCTGGGACTGGTCCCACCTCCCATGTTAAAACTGGCAGCCTTGGCTCTCCCAGTCCCCAGAAAGGTGCCCATCACACCCTGGCCTACCACCCCCATGAGGGCCTTCATTGCCCAAGAGAGGGAAACATCTGTAGTCCAAGGGAGTCCCTGACATTTGCAATTGCCCAACGATGAGTGAAGACCTGAACAGAGGAGCCTGGGGTGGATTGGAAATGGGGTGATCAGGTCCAGCCAGCCGTGTAAAAGGCAGGTCCTGCTTGACTCACCTGATCTATGGCACGACCTGTTTAGGGAATGAGGAAAGGTGTGGATGTTGTCTACCTGGACTTCAGTAAAGCCTTTGACACTGTGTCCCACAGCACTCTCCTGTAGGAGCTGGCTGCTCGTGGCTTGGATGTGTGCACCCTTTGCTGGGTAAAAAACTGACTGGATGGCCAGGGCCAGAGCGCAGTGGTGAATGGAGTTACATCCAGCTGGCGTACAGTCATAAGTGGTGTGAGTCTCCAAACCCGGAGATATTTAAAAGACATGTAGACGTGGCACTTGGGGCACAGTTTGGTGCTAGACTTGGCAGTGTCAGGGCAACTGTAAGACTCAGTTTTCTTAGGGGGCTGTTCCAACTGAGATCATTCTACAGCTGCTAGAGAGCCATATAACCTACTGTTTCATTAGGTAAGAAGTGCAGTAGTATTTCCATAAGGATTTGTTAACAGAGGTTTGGTGCATCCTAGAGGCTTGTAATAAAGCAAAAAGAGGACTCATTATTTATCTTAAATACTTGCAATTTTTGCTAAGAATGCTGCTTCTAGTGTAAAGATTTACAAATTATTGCTTCATAAGATCAGAAAAAGAATACAAGTTAGCACCAATTGATTTTATTTTACTTGAAGCAAGAAGCCTAATTTCTATGATCTATGCTCCTATTCCCAAGTGGAAAATGGGTAGTTTACTTGTCTGTTTTATCTAAAGAATTTTGTGTTTTCTTCAAGAAATGCTTGAAGTCAGTTTTCATCACTTCTCATTTATTCCACACCATTTTTCACCCTAATCTGTTAATTAAACTTGTCCTTAAACCAAATAATTTTGGGAATTCTAAGACCACATGTTTAGGATTAAAAAATCCCAAAAATAGTAGAAGTTTCTCATACACAGACCAAGAACTAAATCTCATTTAAAAAGATTTTTATCTTCACAATTTTGGACAGTGTAAAAGCATAGTAGATGCTGAAATAAGCCCTTGGATAAGCCAGTTGATGCAAAACACAAGATGGCCAGGATCCTGAGGAACATTGCTCATGCAGAAAATTAGTCTGAATTCCTCTTCCAGAAAAGTTATCCTTATTTGCATAATAATAATTATTCTCACTCTTTTTGCCTCCATCTCCTGCAGTGCAAAAATTATGCTGATATGTCCTTTTATTTTCTGATGTTTCTGTCATCAATTTTCTGTCCTATTTAAATAGGTAAGTCAAAAATTATTTTTAGTTTTGATCCATTTGTACAAGGAGTTAAACATCTGTGAAGTTTACCATAGCTGTAGAGGACAGAAATAGTTAACCACAGTACAACTATTACTGCAGTATTTTTCTTACATGTGGATTAATCAATTCTATGCCAGCCTCTTTGAATGGTCCCTTACCTTTTACTGATAGATTTTCTTTGGAAATCAATGTTGTCAATGTTCAAGCATAAAAAACATCAAATGGTTTATTTTGGAAGGGACCTTAAAATCATCTAGTTCTAACTACTCTGTGGGGGCAGGGATACTTTTCCTAGATCAGGTTGCTCAGAGCCCTGTCCAACCTGTTCTTGAGCACTTTAGGGATGAGCCATCCACAATTTGTCTGGGCAACCTATTCCATTGCCTCGCCACCCTCACAATAAATAACTTCTTCCTAATGTCTAATCTAAACCTACTCTCCTTCAGTTTGAGACCATTGTCTTTGTCCTGTCATAACATGCCATTGTAAAAACTTCCTTTCCAAGCCTTTTTGTAGGCCCCTTTTAAGTACCAGAAGGGTCCTATAAGATAGGAGCACTTTACAACACATAATATCAACAACAAGGAACTCCCCATGCTATTGATACTGTTAAAAAGTATTCAGTTTGTGATCAGCAAATGTATCAAAGAAAAATGCAGTACCCCTGGATTTAAATGTTCTTCACTGTCTTTTTCCTCAAGCCTTATGATCTCTACCCCTCAAAATAGTAGAAAAGGTTCAGGTGTAATGTAGTACCCAGAAGAAAGAAACACTAGAAGAAATATGGATAGTACAGGAAGTACATGCCTCCCCACATGCTCATTCCAGGTCTGTACCATTTCCAAATAAGGAAGCCTATGGGAAAATTTTTATCTGAATATGATCACTTGTTCTGGGTTGGATACTGTTCCCCATGCAATTTAAAATGCTGCAGCTGATTTCTCTTAACTTGGTGTATCTTCCAAGGGTTGATTTATTGGTATATTCAAGTTCTTACAGCTGTCATAACTTGACAAACCCCAGAGTCTTCACTCAAAATAGCACTCTAGTGTAGCAACAAATGGTCACGTGCTGGAGACATAGGTTTTGGGTAGGTTTTCTTTCTTTTTTTCTTTTTTTTTTTTTTTTGTTGCTTGGTTGAGTTTTTGATGGTGTTTTGTTTGGTTTTTTTGTTTTTTTTTTTTTATAATTGTTATTTTGGTCACAGAAATATTGAAGGCTTAGAACTTATAGACTCCATTCGCTACATAGCTAGTGGAGTGTAGTTTGTGCATGTGGGTTATATGCCTAACTGCATATTAGGAATACCTCAAAATATACTCTTACTACAAGAAGCATGATTATTCCTTCTGTACCTATTATTTAATTGAAATGTATCTGGAAAAAATGAAATGGGGCAAAATCCTCTCTATTTACAGGCTCTATAATTTTACTAAATATAGTACTTTGAAAAGCAGTGACAGTGTATTATTTTCATGGACAATTTGTGCAGCCAAAATGCAAGAGGCTTCCTCCCATTAAAAACTTTACATTCCTTTAGTTGATCTTATATATTCCTACAGATAAACATGATAAAAAATTTTAATTCCTCCTTGCTCTTTTGTTATTTTCAACTTATGAACTAGTTTCAACTGATACAAATAACTTATAGCCTAAATAGAGAAAAATGGGGTGGGTGTGGGTGTGGGGGGTGTGTGTCTGTGTATCTTTCTTCTGGGGAAAAAAAAACACCAAGAAAACAACCCCACAAAAAAAAAACAAAAAAACCAAACCAAACCAAAACAAAACAAAACAAAAAAAAAAAAACAAACACAAAAAACCCTCAACTTTTGGGTAAAAGATCATTATTTAGATAAGACTGGATACTTATTATTTTGTGATATACTATTTTTTAATACTATTTTGTGATATACTTTGCCTAAAATTCCCTTTTTTCTTTTTCTTTTTTTTTTCTCATCAAAAAGTGACCTGTTCTATTTCATATATGAAAGGTGCACATTAAAAGAATATGAGCTAGCAAATATCTTTACTGAAGCACTGTTGGCAGCCGAGATCACTGACAACTTCCTGGCTGTGATTCATAATCTATATTGGTGCCTTTGAGACAGCAAGCTATTGATTTTTCCCAGTCTATAATCCAAGACCATATACACAGCTTGTTAGACATCTGTGGGAATATAAACTGAGTTTTGATACAATTTAGGGAGCTTCTGTTAGCAGGGCACTTAGTTTTTGTCTTTGAGAAAATCTTTACACTTCTGTGTAATCTTGAAGAGATTTTTAACAGTTAATTCAATAGTGTTTTGGTTGTTTTTCTTTTTTTTCCTTCCCCTTTTTGTAAACTGCTTTGCTGAGTGTAACTCATGTAAAGCAAATTTTAAGTGGGAAATTATTACATTTAGGGAACTTTTTCTAATGCCATTGTAGCTTTTCTCTTCTTTTTATTTCCTTTGATCTTTTACAAGTTTAATTTGGAAGTACTCCTAGTTTTTCATGTTTAATATTTTGTCCATTTTATCTGTCCTTCCCAGGAAAACATTTGTGTCTTTACTTTGATACTTATGGTACACATGCATAAAAACATTCAAAAGAACAATCATGACCTGCAATGCAGTTCCCTCACCATAAGGGATAAGTGTATTAAAATTCTTCAAAAACTACACGTAGCTAAAAAATACTTTTTGGGTTCAAGAACTACATTTAGTGTTAATTTTATGTCTTCTGAGAGTTAGCTAAGGCAGAGGAAGAGGCCAATACAGTTTGCAGTTTATGCACTAATGTAGGAATGCCATAGGGAACAGTCTTAATATATGTTCCTTTAAATATTATTTAGTATTTGTCCAAGAATACTTTAAGGGCTGCCATATAAGGAGAATAACACTGATGTATTTTGTGGTGTTCAGATGATAGAAATATCACCATGAATGTCACCATATTGCATGCTGGTTTGGAAGGCTAGGAAAATATTTACCCTCTCTCCAAAATCAAAATAATGCATTCTTGACTAATAATTTAGCTAAACTTAGATGATCCAGAAACCGTATTGTCAGAATGGGATAATTGCTTATTTTACTTTATATGATGGATAAATTTTCTTAAACAATAAGGAGAAAAATGTTGGTATCCATGTCGAGATTAGCAAGATTTTGTATTAGAAAGCTGGACCAATTTTCATAAGTAGTGGAAAAAATAATTATATAATAGCATTAAAAAAATCACATTGGAATAGACTGCTTTTAAATGGAATTTTTACATAAGACCATTTCAAATTTGAAAATAGTTTTTCATAAAGGGTATTTTTTACTAGCTCATTTATCTACAACTTAATTGGTTTCCAGGAAAATAAATTAAGTTTCTAATTCTCTGTATGTTTATACATTTCTCAACCTGAAGATCATAAGTAAATCAATTTAATTAGTATTATGCTATAAGTTAAACAAAAACCAGTGTTTTTGCAAGGTCAGTGATAATGGAATGTGGAAATAGTTAGAAATCTAGAATAGATTGAATTTATTAATTTTGGGTTCAATCAGATAGCATAATTCTCAACATTGCTTCCCACTATTTGTATAATTTTATAGTCATATTTAAGCTGAATTATTTACAGAAAATCTTTAAATAAGCCATCCTGAAAAAAAATTAAACCTTTTTTTTTATTTTATTCTATGCTTAATTTCTGTGTGGAAAAATCTTATATCTTCCAGTCTTTATCTTTCCTAATTTCCTATCCACCTTCTGGAATCTAATATGGAGCAAAAAGACAACGTATATGGACTGACCCTGCTGATGCAAACTGCAAAACGAAATAGGAAGAACAAAATTATAAAAAGGCAAGGAGAACATGCTGAAGTTTTGAATGCTAATTATAGTTCACTAGGTTTTCCAGTCCAAGAAGCTACAAGAGAAAAAAACAAAGAATTTGGTTTAATGCTTTCAACACTTCTAATGTCAAGAAAAATATTTGTTATTCATTATTTCTGGAAATCTGAAAGGATTTTGGATCCATTCATTGTCTCAAAACTGTGAGAAACAGATCATGCTTGCTCATATCACAGGATGGCAAAGAAAGAATGAGCAGACACTGTGCTCAGTAGCACTCTAGAAATGCATGTGATGATAAAAATGATAAAGTAGGAGATGGAGCATAGTTATCAATAGCAGATAACGCTGTTTTGCTAAACAAACTACTGTTCTCACAATAAGTAGATCAAAGTTGTTCTACCTACATACAGGTAGATAGTTCAGTAGAGGGTCATCTCACTCAAGTTCAGATGCTGTTTTAAAAGTGGTTGCAAAATGTGGAGAAATGTCAGTGCTTAGTGCACGTCTAGGTTTGTACTCTCACAGAAAGGCTGGAGAAAAATGTTCCTTCATTATAATTTTCCGTCTGGAATTCTGCATACACAGCTGTACCAAAGACACAGAAATTGCACACTGCCCTGTTAGTTGCCCTTTCCTATCTCCTGAATTCAGTATTGCAACAAAGGCTGTTTTCCCAATGTGAAAGTAAATGTATGACTATATTCAAATCACACAGTGTGAGGGACAAGTATTTCCATCTTTATTCTCTTATTACTCAGCAAAACTTTCACTCCCCCTTCACTCAACTCCCTTCTACCAGCTAAGTGCTGCCACAGTCACAAGCTATCTTTTAATAAACACCGTAGGGTAAAAATTAACATATATTTTGAGACTTCATTTCCACAGGTAGTTAAAGGAAAGGATAAGAGTGCATTAGCTAAAATTCATATATTGTACTTTAATCCAGAGACAAACTCTAGAGATCAGTGGGTGTAATAAAATTCCAGTGTCCCTGGTCAGGATATTATAAATGCTCTTTCTTTCCTTCAAATCAGAGTATCAGTGCACACAGAGAAATGCATTCAATGCCTGTACCACACCATTGTAAGCTGAAATTGTTCAAGCTTTTCAAGTGGCTATACCTTCATTTTTCACCTTTTGCTGATTTTTAATACAAATCTGCCTTTGTCCTCAGCTGAAAGGAGTAAGTTCTAGAGTAATTAACCTAGTAAATTATAAGTCCTCTTATTTTTAGGAACTAGGATCTGGAAATCAGCACAGGGCAGAAATTGGACAAACCCAACTCAATTTATGGGTACAGTATGTTGTACAGATCATGAGGTATATCCTAGCAAAGGGAGTCACAGCATATGATTATCCCTGGGAGTTGCAAATGGGTGTAACTATGAAGATTGTAATTTAATCTGAAACCTGTTAGGAGTTGTGATTTTTTGTGGGTTTCCAGTTTTTAAAGGACTTGCTCTTTGGAGCCCCCTTTTGCAAGGAAAGTTCTAAGGGCCAACTGCCTTGCTAGATGTGTATTTCTAAGATTCAGGGAGAGAGAGAGAGCAACAGTGACCACCCATGTCAATGAAGACAAAGTATATACAGGGTGGAGGAGATAGCTTTCTCTGATTTGTGAAAGCCCAAGTAAGTTTTTAGACTTTCTGCTTATTTAATTGAGAATGAGACACTGTCTAAAGTAGATGAAAAACACTGAAGAGGAATTTTTGGAAACTTGTGAAGGCCTTAATGATTTTATAGAAATAGGTAATGACTTGTAAATACATATTTCAAATTGGTCAGCTTTTTATAAGTCAAAAATAAGAAAGGGCATCAGTCCCTTAAATTGTCACCAAATAATCATGTAAAATGGAGAACATTAAATATTTACTATAAGTAACAGAAGATTGCCATTTCAAAGTTGTCTCTAGTAGCCCATTACATGGCAAGAAAAATTCAGTGAGATTTTATCACTCTTTCTGTGAGAAATAGACAAGCATGTTTCACAATCCTTTTTTTTAGCTAATTTCAGAATTTCTGTATTTCATGGATTTAAATTACATCAACTAACATCGCAGAACCTCTAATTCATTTAACCTCTTCTTCCAGAATAACATTTGTGTTATCTGCAGATGAAGAACATATATAAAGAAAAATGAGAATTTTTTTTTAATGTATATATATTTTTATACCAGCAACAAGAAAACTAGCTTCTGAAGCTCATCCATCTCTACTTTAAGGATGGATGATTATTGCTCCTTAACCTGCTTTATTTTTCTCAGAAATTATATTTTGTATTCTTTCCTCAAATAGGAAGAAAAAAAAAAAAAAAGGGCCAGTCCACAGGGCTAAAGTATAGACCACAGATTCCTAGAAAGCAATTATTTTAAGGAAACATTAGAATATTTCTGTGAGTAATTATGAATATTGTCATTTAATATAAAACATGTTAGGACTCGTGTTCTTGTGGGTTTCCAGTTTTTAAAGGATTTTTTTTCCTACCAATTCCCAGAACTCCTATTTACTTCAATAGTAGCTGCAGGTGCCGAAAATCCATTTGAATAGTCCATAGTGATTTGAAATTTTGCAGTGGCCTTTCTCTCACACACATGCTCACACATGTTACTCTTTACCCTTCTATCTTTTTCCCTCCATCTGCCCAAGATTAAGGCCAATCCTGCCAGACATGGATACTCTTATAGTGGAGATATGAAAATTACAAAGAAGCAGTTAAATGAATGGGGGGGAGGGGGAGGGAAGAAAATGGAAATAAATTTGAAGTTCTTATGCAGCTTTTTTCTCCCAGAACTTTTCAAAAACAGAATGCAACCTTATTATGAGGAGCTAGATTTCCTAGAATATTAATCAAGACTCAGGGTACATGCAGATGACTGAATTCTTTTAGAAGCACCTCTAATGCATTTTTACAAGGGTCATTGTGTTTTACAATGTAACAAAAAAAAAAAAAAAGAAAAAAGAGAATAAATCACATTTTTACTATACTTGAAATAAAAATAGGCAATTGGAAATGCATTGTAAACAGGATTATTCAAACTCAGCTTGCCATAAGATAGAAACAGCTTTTAAGCAGGCTGTTACATAAAGGTCCGGCATTTCTGAGATTTTTATGAGAGTAATCTAATGCATTGGTCAGACAAGGTTAAGAATAATGCCCTTGCAGTCTCCCTAGATGCAATGATGGTATTTGACATGAATAAAAAGGCTACACTTTCTGGGTGTTGCTGAAACTGAACTGCATAGACATCTATTTGGAGATTTGCTTATGAACTTTAATATTCCTCGGGAAAAAATAAAATCAAATTAAATTTCCAAAGTCCTTTTGAATCTTTTTTTCCTGAGTTTTGTACTTATGCTTTGTTGTCCATCTTTTCCTCCTTTCTTCACATTAGCTTTCAAAACACTTCCTGAGGCTTTTAGAAATGTCGTAAACTTACTGTATCATTACTGATGCACACAAACAGGAACATAAATGAATACTGTATGTGGATGACATTCTTCTCTTTATAACCCATCCTGATATTTCAATCCCAGCTATTACACTGTTCATAAATCAGTTTGGGATCCTCTCTGGCTTTAAAAGTAATTATAATAAATCCAAAGATATGTTTATGTATAGGAGGCCAATTGAACCCTTTGCTTTTCAGTTTCCATTTAAATTGGTCTCCAGAGGTCTTACCCCAGGTTATTTATTCCTTTTTCTTTAGATCTGCTGTACAGATTTAATCTTGCCTCTCTGCTTTGTAAAATTCAAGAGATGCTGTACAGGTGGTTTTCGTTCTTTCTTTTTTTTATTATAGTCAAGAGCTGTCATTAATTAAAAACAAAATGCATTCTGTGTTTTTCTCTGATAATAAATAAACTTACTAAGGTATTGTGAAGACTAGGTTAAGATATGTTTCTAGGTGCCTTGAAAAGAATTGCCCAACTCAGTTACTTTAATACAGAACAAAAAATGTTAGTCTGCTCTGTAAATCTTCCTTTTGCCTGACTGTTAAGTAGAATTCAGCTTCTAAGTCCTTTCTTTCTGCATCTTTCTGACTGATTAAATTCCCATACAGGAATCATATCAAGGTAAGTTGGCATGTCAGTAGGTGTGGATTAGAGCAACGGAACTGCATGGCTGGAAAGCTTTGTCTGATCACACAGACTTCTGATTTCACAAAGCTATTCTTCCAGAAATGCAGCAAATGCCAGAGTATCTTGAAAGAGGTCAGCTGAGAGAGAAGATGCAAATCTTAGCAACTACCTGTTAAGTGCAATGTAAAAAACAAGTGAATTTATTTCATGAAACATAGACCTGAGGAACACTCTTGCACAGCATTTTATTTCACCTTTTTCATTTTACCTCCATCCCCTAAATATAATGTGAGCCCCACGTAAAATTCAAATCTGTGAGTGAAAATGCCCCTTTTCAAATATAATAACTCATCAAATAAATATCAAATATTTCAAATCCTTTCCACTGTCTTTGCAGGTGAAGCATATAACTTAATCTTTATAAGAGAGATAAAAACCAGTGCTTCATATGTTTTCACTGTGAAATAATTTTCACTGTAAGAAACCATACTTGAATGGTTTGATTTTACAGAAAGGGGCATATGAGAAGGGATATTTATGAGGAACAGTACTGTGCTGACCTCAGTTTGCATCAAGGCTGTTAATGTCCAGGAGCTGCTAGAATAGAGAGAGGAGAGAAATTTTGTAAGAGAGGCTTATTTTTTGGTGGGGGACAGTGGGGGTGGTTTTTTGGCTTGTTGATGGAGTTTTCTTGTTTGCTTAGGTTTTTTGGGATTTTTTTGGTGAGGGGTAGTATGTTTTTTAGGAAAGCTCTGAAAGACATGTAGTAATGAGATGTCCAGAGGCTGTGGCTTTAAGAGCACCACAACTTGTAAAAAAAGGTAGAACAAAATTTTCATATATTCTTCTGGAAAGTGGGAGTTTTTCTAGAGATTGAGATTGTAGAATTAAGAAATGCTGGATGCCAATGTAAACTGAACCAGAAAACCAGACTAGAAAAAAAGGGCTACCTGCAAGGACCAGATAAGCAGGTTAGCTCAAGAGCTTTCATTTAATCTCTCACCAAAAAGATTCAAGTTTCCTCTCTAAATTACCAAGAATAATTGTTTTTTAGAGAGAATGACTGGTTTTGTTTCGTCTATTTTATTAAATTTCTTTTCTCTTACTAATAGACAGTCTCTATTTTTGAAATTTTCTGGAACATTCATTTGTAGGAGGATAAAACACTTCCGCTTCAGGGTTCAGGTTAGTGCACTGTCACATCATGATGTGTCTTACCATTCTTAAATTACCTCATATACTGACTGGATGATTGAGCTATATCTGCTACTAAAGGAGACTAAGCAAACTGGCCAAAATACTTTTACACTGATTCAGATCAATACACCCAAATGATCCTTTTTATAGGACAGTCATTCCTGGCAATATTCTGCACAACACATTATAGATATTAATACCAACAGTATAACTCTTTAAAATGCAAATAATGGCAGTGTTCTAGATGGTGTCAAATTTCTTTGCCTTTCTCGTATTTTCTTTGATTTGAGATAGCAGCTTTATTTCTGTTAAATTATGACCAACTATGTTTTGGAATGTCAGTTTAGTATACAGATTTATTAGCTCATACCATATTCAAGACTCCATGGCCTTATCCTAACCCACTTGTGAAAAATACAGATTGAATAAATGATTACTGTGTTTGGACATGCACGAAGATGAATGTCTTCTGAATAAAGCCAAAATCCATTTTCAGTCTAACACAAACCTTTACTTGGAGTTGCATCTGTCTTCATAGAATCAAACAGGTCTTGCTCGTATGTTCTTTGGTTTTTTTGGGGGCTTTTTCAACAAAGAAAAATTAACTTCCTTTCCATTCATTTACAAATAACTGACATCAACCTCCTCTGTATCCCCTCCAATGGAATGAGCTCTTCAAAATCTTGCACCCTAGATTTGGCTGGGATAGAGTTAATATTGTGCTTTAGTGAGTGGTACAGTACTGTGGTTTTGGGATTTAGTATGGAGAATAATGTGGATAGCACATTAATGTTTTAGATGTTGCTAAGTGGTTCTTAGTCTAAATCAAGGACTTCTCTGTCTCGTGCTCTGCCTGTGAAGCAGATTCACAAGAGGCTGGGAGGGAGCACAGCCAGGACAGCTGACCCAAAGTGGCCAAATAGGTATTTCATACCACAGAGTGTGATGCCCAGTATATAAACACGGGGAGTTGGCCAGAAGACATTGATTGCTGCTCTGGGACAGACTGGACATTGGTCAGCAGGAGGTGAGCAATTGCAATGTGCATCACTTGTCTTGCTTGGGTTTTATTCCTCCCTCTCTCCTTTTCATTTCAATAATTTTTGTAATTACTGTTATTTTTCTTTATTTCATTTATTAAAGGCTGCAGGTTTTACTGTTTTCTGATCCTCTTTCCCACCCCACTTGGGCCATGAGTGAGAGAAAGTGAAAGGGCAGCTGCAGATTACTTAGTTGTCCACTGGTTTTGAACTGCAACAGTCCTTGAAACTGAATTGAGACCTTGAAACTATTTTTAGTAATGGTTCTTTCTTTAGAAGCACACTTTTACACAAATGAAGCTAATGACATTTTTCTGGAAATAAACATCATCTCTATAGAAAAGCCTGTAGGATCTTGAGCCTATTAGGTTCTGAGATGCCATTTGCTTTTCAAGTGAATACTTAGTGCTGATTTTAACCTTATGAATACTTATGAGGTTTACACTCCTGCCTGCAATGGATACACAGATTTTGGAGACCTTCAGTGTGCTTACCTCTAGGGGTTAAAAAAAATACTAATACTGGGGGTTCTCTTTCTTAGGATGTTTTTATTTCCATTCTTCTACTGAGAACCCCTGGATATACAAATCATGAGGCTATTCTGGAAGGCTTATCTGTTTTGCAAACCTCTTTTAGGTAGGAAAGACATGAGAGTGGCAGTAAGCATTTTTCTGCTGGATATGTAGTAGAGGTTCAAAAACTGCATTGAACTATCTGTATTATTCCACAATAGTTTTGATAGTAAACAGGATTTGTGGATTATATTCACCTTTGTAATTTGAAATCTCTCTGAATATGTGAACATATAGGATTTAAAAATATTAAGAAGCATTATGTTTTTCAATGTCCTTGGTTCTCTTTCAAATAGTTTTTACAAAATATCTGTGTGTTCCTACATATATGCAAATATGCATATTTATATTTGATTGGATTTTTTACCATTACTTCCCTCAGTAAAGGGAAATAATTTGATCCAAGTCATTCTAGGATCAATGAGAATAATATCATTGATTACTGTGTAAATATATTGAGTTCTCAAGTGTCCAACTCTGGTCTCAGTTACAGACACAGTGTGATGATTGCTGGGGGCAGTCTATTTCTTATTCTTTAATTCTTGGTGATTCTTGGTAATTTAATTGGACTTACATAAATCCAGAGGAAAATGTCTTTGAATAAGCATGTTTTAATATGAATACTGGAGATAGTATGCTATTACAGAATGATACGTTTCTGAAATACTTTGAGTAATACTAATCAAACTAAATTTTTATTCTTTTGTGCTTATTCTAGAAAGTTTTCTTGGTATACATATTTCTGTTTATTAACATCAGCAGGTGTGGAAGACATTCGGGTCAAGTAGACTCAAAACCATTCAGACAAGAAAACTACATCATGTTGCTGCATGATAGCAGAATTATGCACATGAATTCTATGAAAATCAGACTTTTTTAAAGCTTTTTAAATCATTTTTAAGCTTTTTTTTTTTGTTATTTCCTTAGGTGTTTTGAATGTACCATTCAGAACTCTGTGTTGAGCCAATTAATTAGCTACTATCACCTCATATAATTAAACTTGCCTAGAATATGGGGTTTTTAAATGTACCTGCTTACACCCATTCCATGTTAAAAGCTACATGGTCTAGAAAACTCAAGGAGTGTTTTGCACGTCTTTGTGTATAATTCTCTTCTTTATTTGAGGCTGTGTAGCCCAATATGGAAGGCAGAAGGAGGTTACAATTGAGACATGCGCAATATGTATGAAAATGAACAAAGTTAGATAGGCTATCTACCTTCTTTTAACAATTAAGACCAGAGAAGAAGCAACAGATATAAAGGATATTGGGGGAAAAAAACCCTTATATATTATGTTGTTCTTAAGCTATGGAACTCCATCCAAAAGAGATCTGCCTCCTGATTTTGACAGGATTCAAAACATGGATAAGAATCTATGATATATTTTACTTAATTAAAAATATTAAGAGTGACTTAACAAAGGACAACTTATTATGAAAATCAGTGAGGAAAAGAAACTTGAAATTAAGGTAGAATTTCAAGATTTGGTGGTATATTTTCTATTTCTTTTGCAGAACTGTAAAGATCTAGTTACAAACCAGATATCATTTAAATGGAGAAAATTAGGAAACAAATTTATTAGGAGGCAGGTTTTACCTTAGAATTATTGCTTCAGAAGTACTCATTGCTGAAAATAAACCTGAGGGAATGCTTTTCCACTTATTATAAACCTGATCCTTGATCTTGCAGTATGCTGAGGTTTGCTTTTTGGGCTCTGTGCTTTAATTGTTTTGGCGAGCACCGTGCTGAATTGCAACCCTGGCCTTTAACTGCTAAGAGGATATAACTCTAGTAAACAGAACAACATATCCATGGCAACCTACAGTTTTACTTCTAACTCTTCAAAACACAAAAGGGTAATTATTTTTTTCATTATATTTTTATATTCCTATGGCTCATAATAACAGTGATGACCTCCTGGCTGGGCATTTCCAAGCTATTAATGACAGGCTGAGTTATGCGACCTTGACTTCACCTGGAGCCATTAACTTTTCTATCTAGTCATTAACTGCTGAGAAATGCCCTCCCTTTTGGTCATTATTTCTTATATATGCATTTCTTAAATAGGCATTTTCTGCAACAATTACATGTCAGAGTAATTTCATATTTTTTATTAATAAGTACTATCTTATCTTTGTGTTCAAGCCACAGGGATCCTTTGACATCTAGCAGCTTGCACATCATTTAAGTTTCTAAGGAAGAGGTCGTCATTTATGCACAGGCAAATGGGAGACAGAGGGCTTAAAACAGCACGTTTTACATGGGAGGAAAAATCCCTGCATCGTTTGAGTTAAATCTATGGAGCATATTCAGAAATGCTGAGGAATTCATTTTTAGATCGGGCATTTAGATGTACAATGTATGTATGCCACAATACCAGCTAGAAAACCCTTAACGTTAATAGTAAAGGTGACCTCTAAGTTATCCCTCCTGACTACTGGATCTTTAGACAAAATGGTTAGTAATTTCACTGGGATTAATTTGCCAGCATTTTGCAGACCCTTATCTTATTTTCTGGAACTCATAGAGGGATCAGAATCCACATGATATATTTCTCTTATCTGTCAGTGCAGCAGCATAAGATAAAAGAAGATTCTTTATTGAATGGATATATTTTTCATTGTCCTTCATACCACAGATTAAATGGGTCTTGTATGATTTTTCTTTTCCTGATACAGCAAGCCATACTTCTGCATAAATAACTTCTGTGTAATTTGAGAACTCTTATGAAGAGCTCAGCAATCAGTTTTTTAGATGCTGTAATTAGTGGCCTTACCTGGATCAAAAACTAAATGTTGCTGGAGGGGAAAAAGTTTGTAGAGTTATTTTCAAGCATGGGACTTAGTTGTCTGCATGGACGACAAAGATTATCACATATGCCTGGAAATATCAGCGGCAGAGGATTTGTTTAATTTATTTGTTCCTGTAACTCAGACATCAAGTTATATTTCTGTAAACGTTTGTTCAATGAAGTGCTTAGTTCTTTGCATAGGAAAATTCTCTAACAATATCCTTGACTAACAGGAGATATCTGTCCTATGAAGAGAAAAGAATGTCTCCAGGAGATAAAATTTGTTATTCTTTTTGCTGTTATTTTATTAAGGTGTCTGGTTTATTAGAGCATATCCTCTTAATTTTGTGCAACAGAAGTGGGGGGCAGGGGGGAACGTGTGGAAGCAGAGAGAGGTGAAGAAGGCCAGAAGAACGTATACTAAAGAAGTAAATTCTGCAAATCTTGATAAATGCAACTCCACCAGTAAGTGACAGTATAGGTGAAATATTTCTCTTTTAAACTTTTTCCATTAGTTTTTTGACAGGAATATACTAGTTCAGCTTTAATGAGATTCTAGTGTAAAAACTTCAGGGCTAAATAAAAGAAACAAATCAAAAGGACCGGATGATTGCCATTTAATGTGAAAGAATGAAAGTGCAAACAATCATTGTATGACATCTAGCTGTGCTAGTCACTGCAGAATGACAGGTAGAACAATTCAAAGTTACTGATCTAAAGATGGAATAACAGCTCATATGTTTGAAGTGCTCAGAAGATGAAGAAATAAAACAGACTCTAAGATAAGACATGGTTAAGCCTTTTAAATTCCATGCCTTATTGTCAGCATCATTTGAACGCTTTTGTACACATTTTTTTTCCCCTCAGAAACTATTTTATCGAAGGAATTACTTTTAAGAGCTGATTTTTATTATTATCCTCCAGGCTGTATGGTGTGCTTTGTTTTTCAACAAGATGAGAAAAAATGTACACAAGGAAAAGCATATTACTAGTTTTCTAAGCACACATATTGTATATATTCAGAAGTATGCACTCTGAGTATATATTGTTAAGCTGTGAATCATCAGTAAATTCAATAAACCACATGCTAATTTACTCTACAGGTAATCTCACTTTTTTAACATGCAAATTTTTTATGAATCTCTGTTTATATTTTCCTTGTCTATTCTCTTCTTGAGATTATTTTAAGGCTCTAAGGAAAATCACCTATTCTTTCTTTCAGCAAGCCCTTTTTATCAGCGAAATAACCTATTCTAGTTACTGCTGGAAACAATAATCTGTAATTGCTGCTTTCAGTCCTAATTTGGCTTGTCTCTAGTTTTTCATCTCAATCTAATCTAAACCTATTTGAGCAAATAAAATGATATTTACCTCATCCTCTGTTACAAGCTTTCAAGATTACAGGCTTCAGGAAAAATCAATACAAAATACCAGCTTAGCAGCAGGTTTGTGCTCAGAAAGAATGCTAACTTTTCTTTCCTGCATTTTCTGACTCTCTACTCCCCTGGAGTGAAAGCAAACCTTAGACTATAAGGACCGAAGGGTAAAAAAAAAAAAAAAAAAGAAACACAAAAACCCCAGCCTTCAATGATGTGTTTGGTTCATGGTTAGTAGCCACTTTTGAACTTACAAGCCGAAGTGCAGTGCATGGTCAAGCTCCTAACCTTTAGCTTCTGCTTCCACACTACACATCTTACAGAGTTCACCAAAAGGAAGGATCTCGACCTCACGGATGATTTTTCAGACTCAAATGCCATCTTCATTTATTATTTATTTGCTCCAAGCAGTTGGGATTTGAGGTATCATCATACCTGACTGACTGATTTAAGGAAGTGGCCACCTCTCTGTGGGGGGATCTCATGAGAATAAAATCCTATTACTTTCCAAAAAGATTACTTCATTTGCTGCCTGGAATAAGCCTTTGAAGAAAACATTTGAATTTTGAGTTTGTAAACAACCAAGAATTCTCAACAGTGGTGCCTTTTATTCTTGTTTTCTTTCTTTCGTTTTTTTTTTTCTTTTTATTTTTTGTCTTTGCTTTTTCTTTATTTTTTTTTTCCTGAATAGGACATTGGTTGGTTTTTATTTAGATTTGGCTTTGTTATAGTTTTGTTGGACTTTTTGACCAAGAAACTGATCAATACAAAAATATGTGTCTTTATGAGAATTATACTGTACTTATAAACCTTTTCAAATTATTCATTCTGTCTCTTTGTAAAAGAGAAAAGCTCCTCCTTTTAAAACTTGCATTGGATTTCTCATTCAATGGTCTCATCACAGACTTCCTCTTCCCACCCCCACTTTGTGAATGGTGTCTGATTTGAAAAATTATGCATTATTTTGTCTCTAGACAGACACGTGCAAAAAGTTAACTACTACATTTTTATTTCCCTCATAATATTAGCAGTTTTACTAATACATTTAGGGGGAAAATGTAAATAGGTTATTAAGACCTATTGTATTCACCTAACAGTGATTACTAAATTAGTACCCCCAGCCACTCTAGGCAGGGAAGTAATCAGTGAAGAAAGATAAGAACATTTGGAGTGCTTGAGTCTTAGGTGAACTGAACTGCTCTTTGGAGAGACTTTTTGTTTTATATAATGTAGATGGTAGCTGAGGTAACCTCAGGTGATTAATCCCAAACTTATTTGGGATAAATCCTAAGTGATAATTTTGCTGCAAGTATCTTCTAAGACAAGACCCCTATTCCACAGACCTTCTCTCAGCTGTATAGGACTCTACAGGAACCCAGAGTGGCTGAAGTGTCTATTAGCTTCAAGTACAACCCTGACAGAAACACCCAAAGCATAGGAAGAGCAGTTCCTAAATGTGATTACTCTATTTTTGCAGAGTGAACTGTTAGATGCAAGTATTTGAAAAATGATTGAAGATTATTTCACCCCACTTGTGTCCAAGATTTGCCAGTGTGTAGGGGAAGTCAAGGCTCTCTTGCCAGTCCTCTGTACCTGTGGTAATGATTTATCCTCAGATGATTATGTGCCCCCTTTTCAAAGAGAAAATGGGACAGCTTATACTGCCCAGAGCTGTTGTTCCAAGATCTCCCCAGATTCTTTTACCACCTACATTCAACTCAAGTTTTGATCCTATATATTCCTAATGAAAACCAAAATAAGAAACATATGATTTTGAAAAAAAAAAAAACAAAAAACACTTTTATTTTATAGCAGTATGTATTGGTCTCATTACACTTTGTGAAGCTTCATCCCCATTTTTTAATCTGACATAGGAGTAATGTGATCAAATGGCCTGTCCATCTCTCAATCATGCCAATAACTTTGGAAGTCTTTGACCTATTCAAGAAAATTTGACACCCATGGATAAATACTTACATTTCTAAATTCAAGCAGTAGGTGGATACTGCCTATCCCATCCATACACATAACTCTTTGTACAGAAATGAGGTGTTGTGTCCTGTTTAGCTCAGGGACACAACTGGAACTTTCACTGCATTTTATCCCTGTGCAAATTCTGATTCTGTTAGCAGTTTTGAAGAGTCTCTTAGCAATTTAGGCGAGATTTACAAATTCATACTTAGCACATCTAGATACAATTTTGATGAAAGCATTGAACAAGCTTCTCTGTTCTATTTCAAGAGCCCTTTTACATTTAGTTTTCATTACTTCTTCTGAAGCTATTTGCAGATAAAACTGGCTGAAATAATACAATCATATAGCATAGTCACAGTTATATCAGCTGAAGGTGTTTACACACTGGTTGTAAGCTCCTTCTAAAAACTTACAAAATTTCCCCTAACTGCTACAAAAAGTATTTGACCATGGCAAAATAAATAAAAACTTAACTCATTAGATGAGAACAGAGGAAAGTATACACTCTCTGAAAATTGTAAAATACTTATTAAAACCCTCCAAACATGTTCATGATATCTTATAGCAGAATGATTTTCTATGCCTATGATTTTTAGGAAAGACTAAATGAAGGTGAGCAAAAGTCATCAGAGATGTGGGCTCATCCTGACTTGTCACCTGGATTCTGTGTCACGGAACAAGGGATATTTTCTCCAGGGAACTACTGCTAGATCATTGATACTATTTAACCAGCTGAAAATGTAGATAGGATGGCCCTTTAAGTTTACCTTCCAAAAGCATTGTGTCTGAGGATATTGGAAGATTCCAGAAGATCTTATTTGAGTTTTTAGTACTTCTTTAAAAAATGGTAAAACAAAGATCAGTGTCACACAGAGTTGATGCAATGGGCCAATCTTCAGTTTTATTCAGTTTCATTCAGTTTTGGAATATATTCAAATAGTAGAAACATCATATCCTTACATATCCCTGTGTAAGATTTTATTCTAGCACAATGACAGTGGTTAGGAGTGACATAGTGCAAAGTTCTGTGATGTAATGTAACCAATGAAGAGAAATAGCTGCCTCCTGAGGACAATTCCAGAGCTCTGTATTGGGAGAGACATTTAAATGACATCTATTCACTCCACTACACTACTCCAGTCCATTTATTGTAGCCAATTGTTGTTAGCAGTCTTGTATTTCACTGGCAAGCTCTTCAGAATGCTGTAGAGTTATACAGATTCTAATACAACAGAGCATTAACTTGTAAACCCTCTGTATCCCCAACACAGGAATCAACACAACTACCACTGCGAATAGTAACAATGGCACAAACTGGATTTCTTGTATTTGTCAACAATGATAAAAATATTATCAGTAATGATAAGAATAGCAAGTTCTCTCAATTTCCAATCACGCATTTGTGAGATAATCTTTTAACAACTTGTCAGGGCTGATTCTTAAGGGCAGCTACTGCTTCCTGTTAGAGCAGAGTGACAAGAAAACGTAACCAAGATAACAGCAGAAGTCACACCTCCACGTCTGCTGAGAAACCTTTGTCTTCCAGAAGGCAGTCAAAACCTGAAATTCTCCTGCAGATGCTGAGAATTAAAACATGGCACCTTCAGACTTAAAAGAGCAAATCTCAGTGACCTGTGCTCCTGAAGTGCTATTTAAGTACCTTTTGGTATCTCAGCATGGAGACAATTGTCTTAATTTTCTAATACTGTCAGATTCAGTATTTACTGTAATCAAAGGTCATTGGATAGCTGCATGCAGTTTTTTTCTCCTTGGAAACCTGTTAGGTTTACCATTTTTTGGTTTTAAATGGCTAAAATATCAGTTCTAAAACCAATTAAAAAATTAGTTCTTTGTATCTGATCCTACTTCTAGTAATCTAAATGTAGAATTTCCAGGATAAGGATTTGAATGTAAATCTCACTGCCTTAAGGTGTTGAACCTGCCTAATTGTTTCACCTCTCTGGACCTTAAAACACACAGAATGCCACCACAAACTCATTTTTGTTTTAAAAGAGAGTGTTGCAGCATTCCCACCACTGTTCACTTGCAAGCACTCTTACTTGGTGATTTAGCACAAGGATCTAAGCTGCACTTTATTGTTCACCCCGCACATCCACTTGTGCAATTGCACTCAGCTAAGCACAGTGTGGGTTTGTACCAAACATTAGTTGAGTGAAGCAGATAACTTACAGTATGTGGCCTCTCAGCTCTGAAATTGCATCAAAAGAAAAGAAAATATCGGAATGTCTTGAAACTAAACACTATTCATCCCTATGACCAGGAAATACTGAAGAAGGAAAGATTTTGGATGCTTCACAGTGCAGGGCTACTTTGCTCATGTGTACAAATAGTGATAGTCCAGAGGGGAACAGGTAAAGTGTCTTCCCCAAAAAAATTGCCAGACATGATAATTGCTTCTACTTTGCTTTTGTCATCTCTAAAAGATTTTTTTAATTGAAGTAATGCATTTTCTTTTGAATTTTCTAGGGAAGGCAGTAGGTTGCTTAATTTGTGTGGGAGATTAGATGTAGGTTTTGTGTCTTTCCATATTTTCAAAAAGTAAACTTCCTGAAACACCATGAAGGAAAATTTAAAAGAAATTAAAAGGGAATTGATGCAGAATGGGTAAAACTGAAAGAAAATCAGACATTTTGTGAAGTTTGGAATAGTTTCCAATCATTGGAGTTCTTTTTTCCTCTGACTCTCTTATTCTTTCATATTTTCTCCTACTGCTGGGGATTCAGTCTCATCTGGAGGAACAAGGCATTGAGGTCAAGTTACAGCTTAAAGAGTGTTCAACCTCTGTTTCAGGGAAAAACAGAAAAAAGACCAAAAAGTCCAAAAAAATGCAGAAACTCATAAAGAATGATTTATAAGTAAAATAAATCCCTCCCATTCAGAAATGATAAATGAATATTAGTAGGAAGAACATGCTTCTTCTTTAAAGGCAATTTAGATTTCCTTAAAGTTTAGATTGTAGACAACACTAAATTGAACCATTTTCTTAGTACATAGTGGAATTTGGAGTGAAACTAAATTCAGTATGTTATTCAGCTGTAAGAATCTCCCAGAATGCATCCTTTTTTTTATTCTGTGTTCTTACCTTGCATTTTTTGTGCTTGTCAATGAATTTTTCCAGACATGTTTTCTTTATTTAGTGACTAAACTGTAAATTTTAAAAGCTTTTTCCCTAATTTACAGAAGCAATTTCTTTTCAAATTAATAGATACAGCAGAACATTTTGAGTTCAGAAAATTAACTGTACAATATAATGAATAATATTTCAAGAGCTAAGACAACATAATTTAAAATAGTCAGCTTAAGATTCAGAAATATAATTTTGCTTTTGTTGCAGTTGAAAAATGAAGGTTTCTTTTATATACTGTATATCCCAGGATGATTTCAAAGCACTTTCACTTAGAAAAGCTAGCTGCTATTACATATGAATTTTCAAAGCTTGCCAAGGCTTTGGAAGGAATGATGAAAATTACTATTGCACGACCTTCAGGTTTTCTTTGTTTCATAAAAGGCTAAGATAGCATTTTTGTCATTTTTCTTTCAGCTCAGGTCTTTCATCATAAATATCAAAGCATGCAATTATGCCTGCTCATATCCTACCATATTCTGCCTGTTTTCTATCCATAGTGATGGTGTTCTCTTTAAGGATACCTTTTTCTTTTGTTTTTCACAAATATGAAAGAAGTCCCATGTTTTTGTCGAGTGCCATAAATTGTTCATGAAACGCATGTTGCACTGATTAAAAAGAAGAAGAGTTGATTAAAATAGCTTTTATTCTTTTGTTCTAAGCAAAATCCTAAAGTAATGTTTAAGTGTCAATCCTACCAGGATCATAGAAGACTGATTTGGCCTATAGGTGGAATTTTTAAATAGTGCTCATTGTAAAAAATAGGACAATCTTCTATTAAAATCTCTAGTTTTTATGCTAAATTATTCCCATTGTTCCTTTTCATTTTTTCAGGTATAACTTGTTGATTTGTCTGATTTTGTGGTTTCATGTGGCCAGGTAATCAAAGGCATAGAATGCCCATAGCTGCTGTTGCCTAAATTAAGTCACAGTTGAAATATATATCTCAAAATTAGGATACTTCTATGTCCTAAGTACTTCAAATGAGCATCTGTTTGCTTTCTTTGCATATTTAGTGATCTATTCCAATTTATAAGGATATTGGCATAACACGGGTGTTATATCTGGCTGAAAGATCCATGTCTCATTTCCTTCAGATTTTTTTTTAATTTGTGCATGGGTTTTTCCAGCTACTACCTTGAACACTAATAGTGATTTATACAGTAAAAATAATAAATTCCATTGAGTGATTGCAGACAAAAAATTCTTTCTTGAAAAACAGAACAGCAAACCTTTGCTACTGCTTGCAGGAACACACCTCCCCATTTTTGTTTATTTTGCTCAGATTTTTATCAAATTTACAATGACACAAGGAATACATTGTTTTCATCAATTTGAACTGTGCTGTCACATGAATGTGAACTTACTGGCTATGTCTTAAGTTAAATGTCAAGGGATATACATTTTCCACATAGAATAAAATTGATTTCGAGTTTCCTTTAATGGTGGTAGAGAAAAAAGAAATGAAAATGTATTTTTAAAACAAGTAGAAATGGCCCAGAATCTGTTAATAAAAATGTGTATGCCTAAATAGTAAAAGTGTTACTCATAGTACCTAACATAACAAGTATTTCTAACAATAATAATTTAAATGAAGAAAACCTTAATATTTAGCATGATTTGCTGATGTAAAATGATGATAATGAAGTTATTAACATTTTTTTCAAAAAAGCTTTGTTTCACTTAAAAAACATTTAGGAATTTTGCAATCCTCTTTAAAAGAGGGAAGAATCAAACGGGACAGGCTTTATGAAGGGTTTTTTTGCAGATAGCTTTTGAAAAGTTCCTTCCCAGCATAAAAATACTCCCAGCAAAGCCTCATCATAGTGGCTACATGTATCAATACTGCAAAAGAAAGGAAGATGACATTCACCAAGAATGAATGAACATAGTTCATTCATTCTTAAGACTTCTAAAATATTAATAGGACTTTCAAACAACATTGCTTGCTTATGCAGCGTCCATTCAATTTGTTGTGAAGTTGAGATGATAGGTGGAAATTCTTACATTACTGTATGTATCCTTCTTTTTAAATGAGAACCTGTACTTGCTTATTTTCCCACACTGAATTATGAGTACACTTAGAAATTAATTACATTAAAAAATACCCATAACAAGATAAAGTGTCAGAGATTCATAAGCAAAGCAGCTGCTTGAGAAAATTTTTAATGTCTGTAGTAACTGATGGAGAATTTTGGCCTCTGCCTATCTGAGAACCATCTGAAGCAACTTGGTCTTTACAGCGTGTCTATCAGCCAAAAACTGCATTTCAAACATTAAACATCGGTAGCAAAGGGATCTTATACTGAATAGCACATTATATACATCTTATTCTTGATCCATAATGCTTACATCCCAGAACACTTTGGAGTCTAACCACAAAACAGTTGCTAAATACTAAATTTCTTTTTTAATTGGCAGAAAATCCTTAATCCACTTTAGCATTCCTTATGGTTACTATAGAATAGCAATGGCACTATTATTTTTTGCAGATTATAAATCTCTCTACCTATAAGCACATCATAATACATGCTGAAATAATAGCTTCAACTAATAAAAGTTTGGATTTGCCTTTGTTATGAAAATCATAAAAATTAATTTAAAAGTATGCAAAGTATTAGGAAGATATTCTAAAGTATTCCCTTTTACCAAAGGTAGATACTATTAGAGACTGATGCAGGTGTGATATTTATGATCAGGGCTAAAGAGCCGAGAGCTTTGTTAATAAAATAAAGGCAATACTACAAATTCCACATCCTTAAAGTGTGGGTTCCAACCAAGAAGCAGGAAAAACACTTCAAAGTTAGCAGTGAAAGCTTTACTTACTGCTTTCAGTATGTGCAATGTATTGGGAGAAAAAGTTGAGTTGAAACATGGTAGAGTGGAAAACAAAGACTCAAGCAACAGAGGATAACATACATAATATCCATTATAAATTATAATGATTGCTGGAACATCATGGCACCAAAAGAACAAATTATCCTGTGTAGTTTACAGAAACCAGAAGAAGGAGAGAGTCTTCCCATAAAATATATGTCAAGGAAAGGTGCCAATGAAGGGGGTTCTTATGACGAAAATCTGTATATTTAAAGGTTAGTTCACTAAAATAAGTGTATGTAAGTTGTATTGCATTGCTGACTTAAGGGGTAGGAAAAATACTGAATGCTTAGCAAAAAGGAAGATCAAAGATGTTGTTAACTGGCTATTACTGTTAATCACAATTTCTGATAATTAAATAGTAGTAATTGATTATCTTAAACCAGTGCAGTGCCTTAAAAAGCCACATTTTAAGATGTGTGTCCTTTAAACCATTTCTTTCTAGGATTATGAATCCTAAAAACACACAGGAGAACTAAATTGGAAGTGATAATTTACAGGAATTGTTTGAAAACATTGGGGCCACTAAACAGAAGTGACCGAAATATAAATTATTTCAAAATTGCAGGAATAAGACTCAAACAAAAAAACAAGTAGTGTGACATCAAATTACAAAAAGGATTTTTTTCACTGGGTTTTGTTGTTTCTTTTAATAACATAACTAGTCAATGTGACCCTAATATCAAACATATGGAAAATGAAATTTTTACTCAGGATAGACATATGTTGACTGTGTTATAACAGAATTACAGAAAGCATAACTTGCTACAGCAGAAAATGCAAGACAAAAGTCAGTATCTGTAAATGCAAAATCTGCAAGATTACTTGAGCCAAGCTGCTAAATCCTATCTTTCCATGTAGAAAGAATCATAAATTCTGTCAGGCAAACATTTAAAATAGAATAAAAGAATAAGAACACACACACACACACACACACACAAAAAAAAAAAAAGCATATCCAGATACTAAAAAGCAAATAATGTATTGCTTAAGTATGAAGTATGAAGGAAATAAGAGGTATATGTGGAAATGTGTGGGTCTTGAGGGCTCCCAGGGGCTTATGGGACAGACTGTGAATGATAAGGATGGAGTGATAAAACAGTTTATTTCTTCCTGACAGCATTCATCTTAGGTCATACCATATCTTCAAGAGGAGATCTTTTCTCAGTGTTAATCCTACTGTACCATTATTTGCAGATGTCTCAGTTTATGGGTGACACCAATCTATTTGATATGCTTAAGGCAGAATGCCATCAAGAGGTACCTTGACAGGCTTCAGTAGTGGGCCCAGGTGAATGTCATGAAGTTCAGCAAAGCCAAATGCAAGGTCTCTCACCTGGATTCAGACAATCTGAATCATCAGGAAAAACTGAGGGATGAATGACTTGAGCACAGCCCTGCACAGAAGGCTTTGGGAATAATGGTAGATGAAAAATTTGGCATGAGCCAGCCGTGTGCACTTGCAGCCCAGAAAGTCAACCATTTTCTCAGCTGCAAAAAGAGGAGAGTGGCCAGCGGGTTGAAGGAGGTGACTCTCTTCCTCTACTCTAATGAGATCCCACCTGGAATATTGCATCCAGCTCTGGGCATCCCAGTGCAAACAAAGACATTGATCTCACAGAACAATCCAGAGGAGGGCCACAAAAAAGATCAGAGTGCTGGAACACCACTCCTATGAAGAAAGGCTGAGTTGAGGTTGTTTAGCTGCAGAAGAGAAGGCTTTGGGGAGATCTTATTGTGGTTTTCTTACTCAAAATAAATAAGTAAACTAGGATCAGTGTCCAGAAAATAAATTGCTAGAAGAAGAAAGCTAAAATAGGAGTTTGCCAGAGAAAATAAATTGTCTCACAAAATCCCAATCAGGCCAAACTAGTCTCAGTCCTTGACTAATTGACTTTTTTAATTAGTGTCTGAGGATGAAGGAGGAATGGGATAGGGATTCTACGAGTTTTAAGTAGGTCACCAAAAGTAATGTGTTTACCTCCAAGTACAATAAAGTAGTTTGTGATACTGTATTAAGGCAACATACTTATATTCAAATGCAAAAATCGTTGAGTGCTTCATTGAATGAAGCACTGAAGCATCATGAAGAAGTCTGATGGAGGAGAAAACGCAAAAGCAGCAGAACAATTTGGTGTGCAATTTAGGTGGTCTTATGAATGAGGCCATTCATATAATATCTTTTATAAAATGGTGCATAAGGAAGCCTGAATACAAAGCACTAATTTTGATATGCAACAGAGCATTAATCAGGAGACCTTAAGTATAGGAAAGTAAAAACAAACAAACAAACAATATGAAATGTTATAAATTATCATATGTCAATCCAGGGATTAGTTTTAGGAAATTTACTGCTAATTAAATAATTGGAATAATCTTCAATACTGTAAGATATTTTCAGAAGTATAGAGCCCCTTAGATCTGTGCACTGGACAGTTGTTGCTATGCTATGTATTTCAGTGCATTTCTGTAGAACACTGGAAATCTGTGCTGGGACACTGCCAATGAACTGCCCAATCCTACATGGTGGCAGGGTCTCCAGGATCACTTTGAAAAAACAATCTTTTTCAATATATACGTATATATCCATATACTTTTGGGTTCGAGGAGCAAAGAGAAATTACCTTAAGACTTGTGATGAGGAACAACCTGGCTGGTAAGCAGAAACCTGTATCTACTAGAAGAAAGAATATTCTAGACCCTTGTATCCAGCTTTTCTTCAGCCTTGGAGAGAGCAGATCAAGCAACAAGACTCACTAAAGGTTGCAGAAGTTAAACCTCACACTTGTAAATCTAGTTAATTATGACATATATATTTGTTTTTCCAGTACATTTGGTGAGAGTGGAGAAGGAAGGGAGACACGTTAGTAAGAGCCAGGTGTAAAGGCTGTAAAGGTCATTTTTGCTTGATTTTCAGTTTTTAGTCAGTTAAGATTCTTTGGATCTTTCTGTACTGAAAACTACCACAAACCCTTCCTAAATGTATTTAGCTGTTCTTGGCCTAATCCCTTGGCAACTCATTTGTATCCATCCATTAAATTAGCATAGCACCTTTTACCCTTGAAATTCTATGGCTTACTATCTTTGACAAACTAAAGCTTTAGGAACTGTTAATTAGGAGTTACGGGACTTAATTAAGATGGATGAAGAAGAAGGTTCTCGAACATCATCTTCTGTTGTAACATGTATTTCTATGCAAAATAGCTGTTGGTTTGTTAGAAATAGCAGAATATGTTGGTTTGAGAATCTATATAGCACACAGGAAGAAAAATATTGAAGTTGACTTGCAAGGGCTTTTTGAAGTATGAAGCAGAGAAAAATTTTCCTCATGTCCTGTAATTCAGGTAGTGTTACATAAAACAAGCAAACAATTTCGAAGATTTCCTGACTGGGCTATTTAGCATGCAGAATCTTCAGTCTCTAAATGTTTTCAGTGCACAGGTATTAAAGCATGTCTACATATAAGGGTATCTTCCATCTGCTACTGAGACTCTACTAAGACGAAGAAGACTGGATAAAGCTGCATTTTGACAAGAGGAAACACTTTCAAAATATTATTTCTTGAATTAAGTCCTTGTAAAGAAATTCATGGCCAGTTTTTAACCTTTGTGAATGGATGAAGTATTATTGCATTTGGATAGATAGATAGATGATAGATGATAGATAGATAGATAGATAGATAGATGATAGATTGATAGATAGATAGATAGATAGATAGATAGATAGATAGATAGATAGATAGATATTCCAGGTGACTTTGGCATGTTCTCTCAATTCAGGAGAAAAACATCTGTCTGATGAATCAGTATAGATATATGTTGCTAGATCAGGCAAATATTTTCTCACTCAACTTGTTTGGAACAAAACTTTATGCATGGTCAGAAATCTTCTCTGTTAAGATAAAGTTATCTACTGTGTTTTTTAATACACTGTTTGCAATTTAATCCTCCAAATCAATTTTAATTTTTAAAATGAAAAATGTTGTCGAAGTCAGAAAAATATCTTCTGACAAGTTAACTGGAAAAATCTACGTAAAATTTGAAACATCTGACAAACCACCTAAATCTAAATTCATAGACATTAAAGGTGGGATAGAGTAGCCTTTCTTATTATGATCATGACTATGGAACAGATGTGTGTTTTTTTCATCTTTATTGCAGCTTCAAGGTTACACTTCATTCATAGGAAATGTACAGTGGACGTGAGATCCAGTCTGTAGATATAGCCGTAACATGCAAAGATTAAGTTCTCCTATAAGGTGATCTAAAAGAAAAATTGGTGTCCCTTCACTCTGTCTTGGTAACTGAAAGAGATAGGCTTAACACCATTATGCTGCTTCAGAACAGTGAGTAGATTCTACCTCTGATTAACTTCCTTAGGTATGGGTCCAGATTCATGGAAGTTAATGACACTTTACTCTTTTTACTTTGCTTGAGCTAATTACAGAGAATTAGAATTGAGAGCCTTGGTTGCCTATTTTCCTAAATAAGGTAAATGTGATAGAAAGATAGGCAGATAATAGGGTGAGGTTGATAGCCAAGTAGCGCTAAAGGTCAGCTGTAGATTAATAAATACCCAGAAACCAAGGAATTGCATAAAATTCATAATTTTGAAGAATTATCCCCTCCTTATGTCACTACAGTTGTGCGTGCAACACTAAAATAGTGCAAGTACAGCATAACCACAATCTCTGCACTACATATTTTTCCCTTAGATCACAAAGTGCAATGGCATCAGTTAAGCATGATTACAAACAGTTCTTTGATGTATTACTGTACACTGGTTATATTAAACTATTTCTTGTTTCAATCAGAAGCAGAAGAGACCACTTAGTGCTGGATAAAAACACAGTAGAGACAAAGAGATGGTAGAAATACTGTGATCATTTTAAGTTTTTATTTAATATATTTATGACCTATATTTCTTTGGGTTTCAAAGAGAGTCAAAGGGTAAAAAAATTTAGAATTATACAAAAAATCTGAAATGACAATAATATCAGTATCTGTATAAAAGAGAATTTATGTAAACGGTGGTTTTTATTTTAGCATTTTTTCTTCAGCTTCCTAAGTTACAAAAAATGTAGATGCCTTATTATATCTATCCTTTAAGGTGATAGAGTATATTGATTTGACACATCTTGAGACCTAATAATCAAGTACATGTTTTTATGATTGGCTGATGTTGCCTTGTGTCTGGCTGCCTAAAGAATGTTAAGTTGACTGAGGTCATCTATAGCCTATAGATAATCTACACAACTAATAAAAATGCTAAATAGACTGTCAATCTGTTTTCCAATCATATCAAACTCCCTAATCCAATTTGTAATTTACAAGATGAAACTAATCTAAAAAAAAAAAAAGTAAAATATGTGTGCTTACTAGAATGGAGTGATATATTACCTGTACTCATCTAGCTGCATTTTAACATTTGAGCTTTCTATTGAAAGGCTATGATAATGAATATCAGAGCCTGGTAAATTTTTAACAGATTTTTATGGACAGAACATTGTACTAGTGATCATTATCTGGAAAAAAAAAAAAAAAGAAAAAGCTCTATCTGAGCCTCAGATATGTGGAATGCATTACTTTATAACCTTAAAAATCCATTTTGTGCTTTCTCATAAGGTATTTCCAGCTGCAGATTCAGATCTGAGGATGGTATCTGGCTGAAAATATACATTATAAAATAATAGTAATATTTTGTACTGCATACAGTAAATTCCAATCTTTTTCTTTTGCTGATGTGGTAAAATGTATATTTCAGTTTAGTGAGCTTAGAAATATAAAACATAGGAACTGTGACTATAGAATACTGTATTCCATTTCCATGAGAAAGCTAAATTTAGTGGCAAATCCAAGATCACCCTTCTCCAAATCAGTAGGTGTTAGCAAAGAATCTATGGTCCAAAAGTTCACATTATTGAGGAGTATTCTATTTTCTTACCAAGATGTGCATCTAAAGAAACGTACATTTTAACCAAGACCATGAATTTCATCATTAGTCAGATAATTTCCTAACTTCAGATAAGCTTGGTTTAAAGTCACATATTGCAGTATATTGTAGGGCCACTGATAAATTATCAGTCTTGTTCAGTTATGTGAATACAGATTTTGTAGCATAAGCCATTCTGCAAAAAGTTTTCAGGAATTTCTGCTGTAAGTCCTTTAAATCAGATAAATTCCCAGGGAGATGTGGCCATTTCCCAATTTACAGTTAATCAATACATGTTATATTTATTTTCAGTTTGCTTCTTAGAAATCAAATTCCTGAAATAATGTACGTGGTTTTAGTTTAGAACATGAAATATTGACTCTGACTGGTTTTAATTATATCATTAACATGAAACAAACATTTTCACATGTAAGAATCCTATTGTTTAGCCTCTGTTTCCAGATGTAAGGCTGGATATTACAAAACTAGAATAAGTAGTTAAAAATTGTTAGGCTGAAAATTTGCTTTGGCTTCTGGTGACCTGTTGTTCAGACTGGGGAACTCATGATATTTTCTATAGAGCCTGATCTCCCCATTTTCTTTTACACAAAAACCAGAGAGAAGGGGAAAGTTTGCAGTGTTGGGTTCACACATCTCATCCTAAAATAGGAGGCAAGAGGTGCTCCTACACCCCAGCCATGCTGTGCTGTTAAAGTCTAACTAAAAGAAATAAGTAATATTTTGCTTAGTAGAAGAATGAAGTTATATACACTGGTCTAGGAGAGGAATTACAATACTGATCAAGGTGCTCAACTCCCATATACAGAGAATGCAAAGAGCTTTGTACTTCATGATAAAATGTCAGGCGTGCATGAGGAAGGATTCAAAATAAGGCAGAAGAAAAAAGTAAATTAACAGTAAAAATTTTGATGTTATTTTTATTTGCTGAGTATTTCTTCAGACAGCAAATTCTAAATAAGTGAAGTTGTAAACTCTTTTAAAGTTAATTTGCAGTCTTTTGGTAAGATAGGCACAATTTATTTCCCTAAATATCTATATGTCTATTACCATATAATCCATTAATACATCATGCCTGACTTCAACCATCACTTCAAAATGGAATACAACAGCAAAATTTTGCTATATTTTGCAGTCACATATAAGGGTCACAGCTTATGTTCTACAGCCTAATTTTTTAGTTACTCTTTGGTGGATCCTTTAGAAGTAATTTCTAGATTTCCAAAGCCTTTCAGAATTTTGTGTTGAATTTTGCAAATATCTTGGCACAGTTATTCCTTCTTAAAAAAAATATATATAAAAAAGAAGGTTTTTTTTAAGAATAATGAACTTGATTGCAGTTTTGGTTACTTTCAAGGTAGGGGAATTTAAAAAGCCCACCAAATATAACACAAAAGGAATTTTAAAAGTGCATCACTGAAATACTGTGAAGAGAGAATTAACCTCCATTCTCAGTGATGTATTTTAATGCAAGTAGATTCTGCATTATACTTCTTTAAAAAATAAAGTTATTGAAACTTCCTTATGTAACACATAAATATTGTTTTTCTTAACTTCTAGATGTTGTAAAATCCATGCTTTTTTCAGGCCTTTCAACTTTAGGAATTGTCAATGATATGACCAGTTTAGCTTTAGTTGAATCATTGCACACATAATCCCCTGAACTAAGGATCATTTCAAGCAATTATTTTCTAGGTGAGATAGTTTAATTTGCAATAAAAAATTCTAAACTACAACTCAGGAAAAAAAAAATGCTATAAAATTTTACTAGGAAATTTCTTAGTTAAAGTTTGCCTACTCCATACAGTGCAGGACAAGAAAAAAATACCACTTCCTTTCTTCCTATTTGTCCAGCTAGAAATATCTGATTGTGGTTTCAGCCACACAGAAATATAAAGGCAATGCCTTCACCCTTTCAGTAGCAGAATAATGGCAAAAAAGAACCTGGTAGGTTTTAGGAAAACATATATTCTTTCTTGTTTAGGACTGCCAATCAGGAATGTTGGAATACTTCCCAAAAAAGAAAGAGTAAACTCATTTTACCTAAATGCGAAGAATTTCACCTTACACTGGGTGATACTCAATGCTGTGATCAACTCCCAGATGCTCTGTCTGAGGTGATTTTCAGTAATTTCCGTAAATTTTATTTGGTTTTCAGTAGATAAGAATAAAAATATCCTGGCTTTTTCTCTTCCTGTCCCTCTAATTGGCAGAATTTCAACCCAAGGCTTTAGATGTCTGACTTTCATTTTTTCGTGTGTGTGCCAGGAGTGGTTTTTGGCATCTGGCACTTTAATAATAATATTTCCAGTGACCAGGCATTGGATAGAATCAAAGAATTGGCACTGTAGTTTGTAATTTTCGCAGAAGCATTTGATTTGATTGACTCTAGAATGCTGATTAGAGGAGATAATGCTATGATGCTCTTGAGGATAAGTCACTTAGCTCAGATTCATGACTGTTTAACAAGAAGAGCACATAGATTTGTTGTGCAGGGCAAGGAATCTGGCTTGGCTGAAATGGACTGTGATGTCCGCCAAGACTCAGTCTTCAGACCATGTTTATTGAATTTATTTGTCAATGATTTATTCTTGATTGTATTAAATCTATTTTACAGCTATATAGATGATGCAATGTTACAATATGGTTCTAATTCATTGGCCATGGTAGAGAAGGATTCACATAATTTATGGAGTAAACTTTAAAAGGAAAGCCTTTTCTAATGAACAAGAGAACTGCTAGCTATTAATATTTCCAAACAAACTCCAAACACTTTGCAGTCTTTACTCAAAAAAAACCAAGAGAAAGCCCTACACTGAAATACATACTTAAGTAATGACTTAAGGATTGGATCAACACTGTCTAGTTACTCTTGAGCAATTTTGTGTTGAAATGCTGTTAATTGGAAGCAGGTATCACTTTAAAAGGTAAGAAGTCCACAGAATATATTGTACTTAAGCAATAGATGAAGCAAGAAACAAAAAATCTGCAATGTGCTGTCAGAATAATGTTGTTTAAGTTTAGAAGTAAGACAAACAGACTGTGATATCGATAAAAAGCTATGTAGATTTGTTTTATGTTAATGCTATGGATAGAAAAAATCCAATTTTGCTTTAGGCAAATTTTCAGATTTGTAGCTTGACAGAGTATAAGAACACATCACTGCAGCTTTTATGTGAATAAGTCAACTTACTTCCTCCTCAGTGAGTCTGGAACTATGCAAATTTATTTTATGTTTGGAGAGGCCCCTGGTTATATGAAAACAATGTTGTTGTTTCTTTTAGATTTTAATTTAATATTCTGAGCCTTGGAGGGAGAAATCATGACTCATTTACCCTACAGTCAATGTGACAGTATGGGAGGATACATTTAATGCCTTAGCAGTAAGCATTTTGAACTGGCATCCAAAGGTGATAAGAACTGAAATAATCTTTGGAAAAATTCACCTGCATCTTAATTGAATACTTAAAATCTTTCTCAAGGTATAACTGAGAATAAATTATGTAATGATGTGGTAGGAATTATTTGATTTTATACTTCCTTCTGCTTAATATTATCACATGTTCTGGGATAGGAGTAGGGCAAGTTTCTTGCTGTGAAAGTCATTTGAGATGCAACACAAAGCATTGTACATGAATGAGATTTTATTATTTCCTGTGCCGATATTTTTATGAATGAAAATATAAAGGTATTTCTATATTTCTTTAAAGCAGGTGCTGGTTGAGACCTTCTTTTCATATTGACATCTTCTGTTGTATATGAAATTTTTAATGCTTTAAAATTTCATATGGATATTTTAAAAATCAAAGACTTTTTATATGCAGTGAATAGATTTTATATGAGGATATGTGATACAACACATTCCTTCTTTAAGGCAGAAATATTTAGATGCATCTCCTGTCTCTTAGTTTTATGTTTCAGGTTTTGGTTTGAGGAATTTTTTCAATTTCTGACCTACGGAGAGATTCCACTGGTTAAATATCTATGCCATGAAAATCTGGTTATGCCTTGCTTAATATTTTAAAAAGTAAACAGAATTTCCTAAGTCTTGGATGGTTGAATTACTGACATCTAAGCCTTCTGCAAGTACTTCAAATGTTGGAATATGCTAATACTAAAAAGGATGCAAAATGCATTCATTTTGAAAAATAGTGTTCATTCCATTTATCTGTAGACACAATTATCTCATTAAACTTCAGCCTCAGTAAAAACAAACAAAAGAGGTTTAGCTCCAAATTTCAGTGACACTTTGATACCTGCCATCAAATAATAAAATTATAAATGAAAGTATGTGTCCATGTACACATGAAGCTGAAAAATGCATCATTTTTTCATAACTCCAAGTGTATTGAAGTCAAGACTTAGCTCAGACAGTCTCTGTCATGGGTGTTTATCAGGGTTACTGTTTGCTCTGCCTTCCATCCTGTCTTCACCTTACTTTTAAATATACAGTCTTCCTCTTCTTCTGCCACAATTAAGCAAAATTGAGAAAATATGAATTCTGCTCACTAGAATACCTTATTCAAAACAAGGAGCTCCCATAATAGACAAACTCTTCTGCCACTGTATGCTGAAAGAGATTAATCCTATCTTGGGAGAATACTGTTGGCATTTCTCCTTGTTTGTAACTAGCCTGTAGTCATATGTACATTAAAAGATGCTTTCAAAGTCAGGACTCTGAGAAAGGTGAGTTCTTCCAGTGCTGATACTGACTAGTGAAGAAGGAAAATTGTGGTGGTCAAGAAAGTTTGTGAATTTAAGATTCAGCTCCACAGAGTTGGCCTCATGGGGAGAGACCGAGGTGTTCTTCATTATCTTTTGCCTGGCAGTTTAGTTGCCTTAGTCAAGCTAAGGCTAAGGTTAGCAAAACTCTGCTCTTAAACAATTATATTTTTAGATTTCCATATTTTTAAGATTTGCTTTTTAAAACTTTCTTTTTATCTATAGATTATATGATTTCCTCAAATTCATTAAATACTTGTTGACACACTTGTTATCTTTGCCAGTTACTTTGAAGATCTTTTGAAAAATTGCTCTTTGAGTGATAATGAAGATAAAGGTACAGAGTGTTTAACCATTGGAAACTATCACTACTGAAGGTAAGCACGAAAAGAAAATCTCCCTCTTAAAAAGCAGATTTTTTTCCTTATAAATTTACCTGTCAAAGACCTCTTGCACATGCTGAATTTCTGTTTACTGTGAGCTAGGTTTTTGCATCTGCAGGAGATCGAGTCATTGAAACTGGGGGTTTGAGAGGTTTTTTACCAGAAGTGAAAATGCTGCGAGCAGGTCAGTTACAGATCTATTTCAACACCTCTTAGGCAAACTAATTTTTCTGTTCAATTTATACCTTAATTTACATTTTGTGCAATGAATCACTGGGATAACCCTAGCATTTGCATGTCATGACTTTTGAATGTTTAAAATAGAAGCCTTCATGTTGAATTGACAAATGGTTTGTATTAATATAAAATTAGATTTAGGAAAATCATTTAATCTATAAATGACATCTGGTATTTACAGCTTTAGAGTCTGATGAAGATAGATGCACTAACTTACATGTTTATAATATTTTGTAAATTTGCAAATGCATATTTAAATTGATTGTATCCCTCTCCAATCCTTCAAATGTCACTGGCCCTCTAAGGACCTAGTTCAAAGCTCACTTACATTAATGGAAAGACTTACAATCTAAACGTATATCCTAAAATTATACAGAGACTAGGAACATTCCCTAGCTCTGGAATACTACTCTTTCTACTGTTCAAGCATCAATATGTTCCTCAGCCTGAGTTGGGCTAGTTTTTTGGTTCCTGGTAGATCAGGAGTTAGCATGAGCAAGTGAAAATCTTGAACAGACACTTTGAGGGCAGCCACCTTGTTCTGGAGGGTAAAAGAGTTAAGTCATAAAAGTGTGGGACTGTCAATTGGCCTTTGTATCTCTTTCCAGGTACTCACAATGTCTAAACAATCAAGTTTGGATTTGGGATGCTGGGTTTTCCTGTGTTCTCACAGCTTTGCACTGTATTGACTTCCCTGCGTAAGGCTGTGCTTGAATAGAATGGATCAGAATATCATTTTGATCAATAAGAAATTCTTCATGAGAATGTCCCAGTCCAAATTAGCATAGAATTCCTAGTTAAGAAAGTACACAATTCCACTACCTGATCCACAAACAATAACTGGAGGGGGGAGAGTAAAGCCCTGGCTTGAAAGAATCAACAGCTGGGGAACCAGTAGCCTCCAGCCCACCAGAGTCATCTTCTGTGACTTATCATGGTGGTATTTGGGATCTCAGTGTGAGGCTGGGGACTGGTGCCAATGTGCTGTTGTACTCTAAGATCCAGGCTAAAATGGAATCAGACCTTTTATATTTCAAGTGGTACTTTTGAATACCCAGAAGATTGGGGTCCATATCCCTTTGTCTTGGAAAAACAAGATATTTGAAGACAAATATTAAAAATCCCTAAAAGCTCTGGACTTCACTTCTTTGTATTGCATTTCTTTTTCTGATTCAATTAGCATCTTAAATGTTTTTGATTTTGACTTATTCAGAAACTTGTATTGAATTTTAAAGAAATTTTTAAGCAATAAGAAAGGTAAAGGTCATATAGAAGCTCTCTCTATGCATGTGTGTGTGAGATTGTCTATAAAATCTCCAGTGAAGAAAATTATATATTCTTCAACAAAGTTACTTTTATAAATTCTTTCTAGTGTATCAGTATTTGTTTCTTCTCTTGATGTTAAATATGTCTATTTGTAGAAGCAAGGGACTATTCACAGGGTTCTTTTCAATGGGTTCATACAAATTACTTTAATGGCAGTATTCAATGTCTGCAAGTTTAGACAGAATTTGGGCCTTTAACATTGTTTTATGTGAATGTAGATGCAATTATTTATCATATTTTCCTTCCTATGCATATTTTGCTCAGGAACTTACAAAGTCTTTACAGTCTTAAACCTATGTTGGTCTACAACAGACTGTACTTCTATTTTACATATTTTCTAAAAAAAGGTAGTGACAAATAGGTAGGCTGCAAGTCCTGAATAAACTATAGTTATAGTTGTGACTGAAAGCAGATACTCCTGAGGCACTTGTTTGTGTGCCTCTTATACAATGTGGAGTCTAACACAGCAATAAGAATTTTTTTTGGCTATGTTATGGCAAAAATGTGTTGCATGTTTAACAGAACCTTGCCAGAGTGAGAAATAGTCTCAATGCCTAAGAGTCAATAGAGTCCCTGAGACATCCTTGCTAGAATGGGAAAGCATGCATTGTTCCATATTGTTCCTTCAGTTGTGCTGGTGATTCCTGTGGCCAGCATCCTTCCACATGTATTCCTCAAGTGCCAAGGATTGTCTTCGATGCTCCAAAATGAGAGTATCTGGGAGAATGAGTTCCTTGCTATTCTGCAAAGAAAGCAAAGAGTATCTGGGAGAATGAGTTCCTTGCTATTCTGCAAAAAAAGAGGGTGCACTGGAAAAAGGTAGCATGTGTTTTATCTTGCCAATAATGTGCAGTTCAATATTCTTGCCAATAATGGGCTCTGTGCAGTTCTGCAGTGCTTTTGTAAGGTTTATGGACAGTTTTGGCCTCTGAAATCGGGACACTTCTGCTTCTCAGCTCCTTTGCCAAGACAAAATAAATCAAAGATATTAATGCTAAGACTGGGAATATTCATGCAACTTCTTCATGTTGGTCAATCTATTCTCCCAGTATTCTCAAGTCTACCTCTATTATCCCTACTGAGGAAACCAAGGAAAAATAAGTTTTCTAACTTGCACAAAATCTAGGTTTTAACAACCATAGTAAAAGAAGGGCATGTTTTGCCCATGCAAGTGAATAATCTCTGTAAGACATATAGGAAATGCTACAGGCATTACATTTTCCCTTTACTTCATTTTGGTTTCAGTATTTGTGTCTTTATTCAATGGTTCTATTTTGTTTCTCATTTCACTTTTCTCCATATTTTATTTATTTTTTTTTCTCTTTTTCTTATTTTATCTTGTCCTATTAGGAATCTGCAGCCCATCCTGGCTCTGTTGGACTTTCACTCAGAGAGCTTTCAAACAGGTTGAAAATGGACTAAAAATATCATCTGTTCCTGGCTAAAATGTGACTGTTAATTCCATATGCATTAAATGGATACTGTTTACATCTGTTTATACCTGGGCATTGCATGACATGACCTTTTAGTTTTGGTTTCCTGCTACCTCTGACCTTGCCTTTATAAAACCTGCTTTTCAACATACGATTTGAGCAAAAATGAAGTTACTTGTGTAGTAGAATACCAGTTTTCATGCAGAGTAGATGAGAATGCTGTTGTCTCATTTAAATAATACCTCTCAATAAGATGTTCTCTGAGAAAGCAAGGGGAAAATACAGCTTTGTCTGTAAATTATTGACCAAAGACTGTTTTCTGTATGATATATAGAAGCTGTAAGGAAATGCAATCTATTTGGAGTACTTTTGTCAAGGTAAACAGATCTTAAATTCTCCATACAATTTTCCAAAAAAGAAAATCTGAAGCAACCCAGAGATACAAAATGTTTTCATATCACTATTGATGAAAGAAGACTTAAAAAGGAAAAGAAAAGAGTTCTTAACAAACTGAAAAGAAACCTGAAATCATTATTGTAAATATCTCTAACAATCAATTAATGATATCTGAAATAAATGTGCATAAAGGAAAGCAATATAGAAATGAAATAAAATACAGCTAATACACCCAAAATTGTAAAATTGTTTTAAGAAGAGCCTTTCTCATTACAGCTGAATGTGATTTTCCAGATAAAGGCATTGTAATATGACCCTGTGTGCTGTTCTGTGTGTACAATAAAGCAAGCAAAATTAATCCCTTCCCCTGATGACCTCTAGAAATGAAAACCCATTATAGTAATAATATTTGTACTTAGGCCTTGATGTTTTTGTGCTGAATCTGAATGCCATGAAATGATTGTATACAGTGGCTGATGAGGACACATGTACAGATAAATACATAAATAATCCTCTTTATATAGGTGCAAGGTGACTTTTTAGATCTGGTATGGAAACTAGTTGAAGCCTAATAAAACTGGTAATCATTTTCTTTACTGCTTAGGCCTGAATCTTATTATGTTGAAAGGTCTATTAGGAATGTTTCCCTTTTTAACATGGAATGTATGTAACTGGATATTGTGCACAATTTTCCTGTTTGTAAAACTTGAATTAAGCATAGAAATTTCTGCCTAAGTTACAGGTTTTGGCATTTGCCAAAGTATATAGGATATCAAATACTATAACACATCTTTGTTACCAGTCTGTGGTTCGGTTAGCAAACCCCACTTAAAGGGTAAAATATCTTTTAAAAAACAACATTATTTAGCTTGGAACAGGAATCAATACTCCATATGATATGGTAATGAAACACAGACTTTGCAACATATTGACGGACAGTGAGAAAGTGTGTGTGGTGAGGGGAGTGGGTGTATTTGTGTTCATGTTGGAGGGACCACAATAGTATTAATAGCCTGTAAAGGAGGCTTCTGACATTTGGTAAACACATGAGCACGACACAGAGCACAATAGGAACTACAGTTCAGAAACAATGATACGTACATTACTCTGGAACGCCATTAAGTATGTGTAAGCTTTCTTCTGTCAGCATTTGTATTTTCACAGGATGTAGTAGCAAAGCATTGGCTTTGTGGAAAAGGAGGTCTAAAACGACATCCACATATTGTTTTACTATTCTGCTTTACTTTTAATGTTTATGTATCTTTCTGATGTGGGCTGTACATTCAAGGCACTTCAGTTTTGCACAGTCTGGCTTTCTATTTGTCTAAGTGGTAATAAATTCCCATTGATCAGGGCTTAGTGGAAATTAGAACACCCTCCATGTGCCTCAGTCAGGGAGGCTGCTCCCAGCAGACTCTCAGTCACATTAAAAGCCCACTGGAATGTTTCAGGATGGTTGGTGTTGCTGCATATTACTTCACAATGTCAATACCAGAAGGCCTATTGATTTGGATAGCTTTCTTTAAATAAAAGAAATTCTTTAGTATTTGAAAATATTAAAAATGGCCAGCAAAGCAAAAATAACTACTTTCTTAGGCTGTCCATCAGCCTGGGAAAGCCTTGAATTATTGTACACTGTATTTTTTTTCAAAACCATGTACTATGTGTTGTGATTTCAGTATATTCATTGTAAAGATTTATAATTGTAGACTTCATCTGAAAAAAAAAAGCTTGAATTTGTTCATTGTGTTTTATTTCAGATTAAGATTGGGATTTCTTTAATGCAGTGTGTATATGTGTTTAAAAAGGGTGACCTGAGAAAGATACAGATACATGCAAGACTCATCAGTCCTTCAGACCTGTACTACTCAATGTTGGTCAAGCAGCAGTGGCAGAGAAGATATGGAGAGGTCTCTTCCTAATACTGAGTTCCATATGAGTGTAAGCAGACTGCTAAAAAGTGAGAGAGAGGAGCTATGAAAGCAAAAAAGGCAGACATGAATTGGAAGGCAATATATGCTATGCTAATATCTGCACACATGAAACCCTTCATAATTGTTAAATACCCAAGTCAGTCACTTAAATCCATATTATAGGGAACTAGAATCTGTAAAGATTGCCAATAAAGAGCGTGATTTGGCTTCAGAGGTGATTTCTTTTTTCTAAAGAGGCTAGGAAGGCTGCAACTCAGCTATGTATCTAAGTGTGCCATATGTCAGGATGAATATGTCATCTCTACATCAGTAGTTTATAATCTAATAGTATTTCCAGTATTTTTACTCAGATTGTTTCCCACCCTTTCTTCTGGGTTCCATTTTCCTTTGCCTGATCCTTCAGGATCCTTCCTGGTATTTGCTCATCCCTGCGTGTATGACTTGCTGTCAGTACTTGATGAAGGCTATTGAAGGGATAAAGGTCCTTGGGATGGATGAGAATATGTGGCTGCTTTTGCCTGGGCATTTGTCTTCAGCATTCTTCTGAAGCTCTACTACACTGTTTTCAAACCCGAGTACTACTCTATGAAAATAATGCAACTTTCTCTTCTAGCTCAAAATGTGGGTTTTTTTTTTTTTTTCCAAGAACAGCATCCGTCATGCACAGCCAGTTAAATGAACACTTGTATTCAAATAACTTACTGATTATGCAAAACAACTCTGCCTGTTACGATACACATTCAGTGCAGAAAATTGCTGTGTTATTTAGACTGCTTTTCCCGTCACAATGAAACATACATCTGCTTACAGCTAAAAGTCCAAGGGCCTGATTTAGTAAAAATTAGTGATCCATCAGATTGATGGGCAATCTGCAGTCTTGGTGCCTTGAAATTTCTTGCATCAGTCACCAGATCATGATTTACTAATAGGGTTTCAGGGCTTGCAAAATAGCACAACTCTAACCACATATTAATATTTAATCTGGCATCTTAAGTGCACCTAACAAAAGACCCCAGAGCTGCTGACAGGACCCTACATTGTGAATTTCTTTAAAAGGAATTGAGCATTTCCATAGTGGTTTCATGTGGAAATCTGAAACAAGAAGAAATACATGACTTAAGCCCTGCTCATGAACTTACAAGCTTCTGAATATCTTTTCTTGAAAAACTGTTTATAGTCTGGGGTTTTTTTGTAATCTAGCTTCATTAACAAATGACAGAACTTCCTTTGGCCATTTCACTGTCCACAGCTCGCTATTGCAGAGAAATTTCAAAACTCATTTCTATACCATGTGCAATTAAAGAGTCTGGTCTTTTAATGCTTAATCCACTTGGCAACTCTAGAAAGGTACTAAATGAGGTTAAAAATGTATAAGTCACAAAGACCTCTTTATAGCCATGAAATTTAGTAATTGAATCTGCACAAACTTAGTAAATTGGGCCCTCTGTGTTTTGTAAAGCGTTTTAAAATAGCCAAAATAGACAAGAAGCTGAATTACATATTGACAATGTTTCTACCATTTCTTCCATTCCATAGTTTTAATGGAGCAATAGAGTGATTTAATAAGCAACTTCTGCTGCTGCTGTCAGATGAATATTCTAATTTTACAAAATGTATATAGTGCATGTCTCGAAAAGCGTTTATTGTTTTCTTCCATTTTCATATGCCATAATTTATGAAAGATGTTCCCAACACCACCTGTAATAACAGAATGTTTATTAGTGTGCAAATGAGGGTTATAAATGATGCTGCTTATCTATGGAACAAAACACAAAAGACAACTTATTAGCAAAAGACAAATTGCTCAGCAAATTTCAATGAGCTGCTATGTTTGTCATGAAAAAAACCTTTTATTTGCACAGATCAATGTTTTTGTAATCCATTTAAAATAATATACTTGCCACTAGGTGGCTATTTCTGATCAGATCATTTTACCATTTTAATTACATTTTTAATATCCTGGCTGCATAAACAAAGATAAATTACAAGCCTTGCACAATCTGGCTGCTAGCTCAAGCACAATCTGTAATAATATCAGCTTTTGTTTGTGCCTCCTCTAATTAGATTCTGAAATCTAGGCTTTATCAATCAATAATTTTAATTTCAGAATTGCCTTTTGATCTTACATTTCGTGTTTGTTTGCAGAAAATGATCAGTAGGACAAAGCTGATAATTTATGCAGAAACAATCTCTCAGCAGAGTTACAAGCGCATTCCTAGCCATCAACACAACCCGGCAGACTAAGCTTGACACAGGTCTAATTAGCATGCAGATATGTGTCGCCTCATTGGCAATTCAAATTGCTTTTTTATAATGTACCTCAAATTGTGCTACTCAAACATTGTATTTGATTTCCAAAGCCCCCTGGGCATCCCATAATGTCTCCCTTCATCCTGGGTACGAAGCATTTATTGAACAATCTGCTTCGACTCTGGCTATCTTTTCGAAAGCACCCAAACATCATAACCATGGGACCAGGTTTTCCTCCTCATCCGACAGCAACTTGTTCTTCTGCAGAGTGGCGGGTGCCACGTCCGTAGGTTCGGCGATGATATGTTACCTTGTGAGCTCCTGCTCCCACGGTGGCTGCTCTATAGAGGGCTTCATTCCTGTGCCACTCATCTAAAAAGGGGGAGGATGTCTACAGAGCACACATTAATATGCGGCACATAACCACGTCTCTGAATGCCAGCCTTCCATTCTTCATTAAACAAAATGGCTGGATTGCAGTGATTGTTTTCCCCTCCACGCGCGCGCGCGCACAGGCACACACACCACGCACGCAGGCACATACCCACACACCCCCCACACGCACTCTGGCTCTCTCTCCTTTTGTCCCTCATGCACACGCATTCACACTCACTCACACACACACACACACACACACACACACACTCACACACACTTAGCGTGTCACTGTTGGTGCAGCGAGTTACGTGTGAAAAGTTATCTGCGGCATGCGTGACACGCAAGGAGATTCCTGCCAACGTCAGGCCCCTTTTTTGCCATGCAGCAACAAGTGGCAGAATCAATGGTTGTACAGTTATTCAGCAATGTAATTCATTTCACTGGCTTTGGCTCCCAGCCAGATCCGCCATCTGTCTCTTGCTCTCCCTCTCTCTCTCTCGCCTGAATTTGTCCTACATTTCGTAATGTTACGTGCTTGCCATCCTTATTCTATGTCAGAGGTACAGCACGAGCCTCACCCCCGTTCCGACGTGGAGTTCTGTGAGTTCGGTGGCACTTTGGATATTCCACTCCAGTGCCATAGGAAGAAAAGGGTAAGGAAAGAACACAGGGATAGCTGCAAAGAGAATGGTGCTCTTCTATCTGAAAGCCAGTGCCTCCGCTTTTTATTTAAAGCATTGATATGGATCTGTCTCACATGGGAACTTTTCCTGCTTCGTTAGAGTATCTTCGTTTTCTTTATTGGATGCTGGCACTGTACGCCACTGCACAGCTCCGTGGAATGCCTGCTGTTGGATACTTGCAGATCCCTGCCACCAAGCAACCTCCTGCATTGGAAATCGGGTGACTACTCCAGGATCTTATGCGTGCTTGCTGTTTGAAGCTGCAGAAAAGTGAATAATCAATTAAGTATTGATTTCTTGTAAGATTTGGTAAATTTCAAAGGCAAGACAAAGAGGATGGCTTAAGGAAAGCACTGCAGGGACTTGGCGTAAATTAGACAACTAACAGCAGTGCAGAATAAAATAACACCTCAACTGAATATTTCCTTGGAAGAATTAGCACTAGCTATTGGAAGACGATGGTGGATTTAATCAAGACGGCAGGCACGCTTGAGTTTTAACCGTGAACCTGAAAGAGGAGCTAATTATAACCACCTTTTTATATGGAGCTAATTTGACTGAATGGATGCAAATGTGCTTTATTTATGGATGAAGAAGCAAGCCTTACAGCATTGACTTTGGGATCATCGCATATGCTAAGCTTTACAGCTTCTCTAAAAGTCAAGCCTACAGTACATTTTTATTTACTGAGAAGGTATTTATATGTAAGCATAAGCTAGCCGTACAAAAGATTCATCAGAACAATGTACTGTGTGGCACCGAGGATCTAATTATAATTTTGCAGCATTTCATGTTTTCTCTAATTTGGTACTTTTCAACCCTCGCTTGTGATGGGCTATAAATGGGACAATAAATGTATGATTTAAACTGTTATGATTTTCATTGTATAGTTTATTAATCGTACTGTAGTTTTCTTAACGTGTTTTTGAATTATTCAGCAGTAATTTATAATGAAAGAAGCAGAAATGGTGGGGTGGTTTTAAATTCATTTATAATCTTCTCACAGATCTAAATGTACAGGTTCTACCAGCCGATGAGCTCTATAATTATGAAAGAATGTTAAAATTTTCAGATAAATGGGGCACTGACTTTACAATGGGCACAATATTGTATAATCAGTAAAAGGAGGATTGTTATGTTTTGACTCTGTGGAGAATGGTCTTGGTTAGTTAACTCCTTCTATGCTGATAATGGTAAGCAAATGTACTTTATATAAGAAAATAGGGGGAGAATGTAATGCACTGGTTTGATGTTTTGCTAGTCTGAAACCTTAGCATATATTTTTCCATTTATTTCCATTTCTGTTACTTTTCCCTATTTGCTTCTCTGGGTTTTGTCGAGGCTTTTTTTCCCTCCTGTCTTGCAATCTACATTCCCTGAGCAACCACAGGAACCAAGTTACATTAAGCTTCAACACAAAGACGATGTAAGAATAATGAATCCTCATTTGCATCGACATTTGTATTCAGATTTGCCAGGCTATAAACTTGGCAGATCAAGCGGAATATTAAGTAGAGGCTTCCATGGTAAATTGCGACTCTTGCAATTGCTGAGTTGTTTTTCCTATTTTTTGCATGCGTGTGTGTGTACGTGTGTGCGTACGTGTGTATTTGTGTGTGTGTGTGTGCATGTGTGTACATGTGTGTGCATGTGCATATCTGTAGTGCCAGGTAAAGTCTCATGACTACCTGGTTTCTGAGAAGCACATTGGCCCTCTTTCTCTTTCAGTATATGATGTCAGTTTATGCAAAATGAAGCAGGAATACTCAAGCTGTAATCATTTTAGCTGAAGATACAGTGTGACATATAAATTAAGTATTCACTTGCTTTTCTAGTGATTGTGTGAAAGAATTCCTTAAACAAATAGATAAACACTATTGCAAAATCACACAGATCTTTTGCATCAGCTGGAGGTTTGATTTCACTGCATGTAGAGTCCAAAGCAAAAACTCTGAGGTAGTGCTGAACATACCTGCTGCATTATGCTGTTTTACTTGTGGTGGTGCTGCATGTATGCATGTATGTTTCCATGAAAAACTTTGGCCTTGGTGCACCTACCATCAGCTGCTCTTCACTTTGGTTTGTTGGGCTGTCTCCAGTTTTACAGCAGTATGTGCAAGAGCTAAGTTGGCCCTTCTCTTCCAGAGCTGGATATCAAACCTTTTCCTTCACTGATATTTGCTGAAGAAAAGGTGGTCCTACATAATCCATTTCCTCAAGAAAGAGGAAACCTCTGGATGAACCTCTTTCAGAATTAATAACTGCAAAAATGGACCATTTACCTTATAATTCTCCTGTTTAACTTTGTGTCATTGAAAGTAATTTATTTTAGAAGCAGTGAAAAAATGCTTAGTCAACAAGTGCTAAAGATGCTTCAAGACTCACTTTTGCTATCCATAGATTTTCAAGTATTTCAACAAAGTCCTCTGGAGAGAAATTAAGAGTGTCACTGAATTAAGCAATGCAGGAAATGATCAGGCATGCAGAAAATACTTCCAGTCTATTCTTTTTGTATGCATCCCCTTCCTACCACTTCCTTAACCACAGACCTAGCAAGAATGTGTGTGTGTTTTCACAATTTATAGTTGGCTTCTATGTTAAAAATGCACTATTATAGAAAAAAAAATCCTGGAACTTGTTGCAGTACTTTCTAAACAAGTTAAAGGACTGACTTTGAAAACTTAATCTTTTGATGATCATTTAGCTAATCCATTGAAAAGCAAGAGCAATGCAATGGCGGAACCTGTTGTAAACAATATTATACTGTATAAGTATTGGCTACAATTTCAGCCGAGAAAGCTGTATCAGCTTTGTTTTCTATAAAAATACACAAAACCCTAATACTGTTTGGATTTACTTAATTTTGTTTTTACACTATAATGGGATAATTGATCATGCAGGAAATGGCCTGTTGTAATGCAGTGTTCACTGAAGGAGGAAGATGATGCTCTGTTCACGTAGAACAGCAACTTGTGGCAAGCAAAGGCAACCATGCATCCTTACTTGTTTGCTATTTTTGAGAAACTTCATAACTATCTTCTTTTATTATGGGTGAAAACATGAAATATGGTGTTTCCTTCCTTTGAAAGACTATTCTGACCTACATTTCCAAAATGGTGCTTAAGGTAGAAGGGAAAGGTAGAACTTAAAAGGTATGTTTCCATACTTTGCTTCTTTATGCACATCATCTTGATTAAATTATAATGTATTTTGTTGTTTGGGTTAATATATGTACCTCCCACTAACTGTTTTGAAAATTTACCCTAAAACAGCTAAAAAAGTGTCTTTTTCTGGGAAAGTAAAAACAGTAAAAATATCTAAGTAGATTTAATAAAAAATTAAATAAAATTTTATAAAATTGAAAATATATTTAAGTTCCAAATTTATAAGGAATAACAGATTAATAAACTGCAATGTTTTTGTTAGTGAGGCATTTGCAATATTCATCCACTAAGTGAATCCTTTGAAAAATTAATGTCTTTGGGGGTTTCTTTGTCCCCATAAAAAATTTCCCAATTTCTTGTACCTTGACTGTAGAACCCAAAGAAAGAAGAATGAAAAGTACTTTAGGCTCCAAAGAAATTATCATATTCAATGACAAAAATATAAAAACGTCTGGAGGAAAAAAAAGGAAAGTGTGAAGCTAATATTTCCTGGGAGAAACTCCAATCTGTTGTCTGGCCTTTTATGTGTACAGTGTTGTTGAGTAAAATACTGGAGTGCTACACATTTTAAAAATGTAGTGTGTGATGTATATTCACCACCACTGGACAGAGTGATGGCAGGCAGTCAGTGCAGGCATAGCACGTGTATGCTTTTGAAGGAAAGCTCAAGGCCTGTTACAGTATTTCAGTCTAGCTCATTGTGTTGCTAAAGAATTTAAGATTCCAACAATACAGAGCTCACTACATATACCAAGGGTCAGATCTGCTGGCCCATAGCATTTAAGGGAAGCTATAATTTTTCACAATTAGTCCTCTGATCAAAGATCCTTCTGTGTAACCTACTGTTGTGATGAACATCACTCAAGTGTTGTATTTCTTACTGGCAGCTTGGTTGTCTGTTTCTCTCATTGGTGTGGACTTACCTTGGGACTGAACTGTAAGTTTTCTGCATCTACAGGAATGTAGTTTCTTAAATAGAATTTTTTAGATTACTTTGTGCATAAAACAGCATTTTGAACTTGGAGAATTTAACTCTTTAAATTGGTTTAAAGAGTTAAAACTCTTGGTTTCTCTTATAGAGCGAGTAAACCATTTCCACTCCAAGTTTCTGTTTCTTGGTTAAGACAGAAATGACCTTTAAAATGAGACAATAGGTATATATGCAAACCAGAGAGTAGAAGAGATATCAGATTGAGACTCAGAAGTGGCTTTTCCTCTTTCTTATTATAAATTATGAGAGTTAAATCTTTTTTTTCAGGGTAAAACACCTGTTCTCCTGCTTTACGGTTCCTTCATTGGTATGTCCTTTGAGACACCAAATCCGTAATCTATGTGCACATTTCAGTAATTTACAACTAAAATTTGAATATTTTGTGCAAGATTTTCTAGTTTTGCTAAAGACTTTGGTGCAAAAGGATAATCCACTGAAATGTGCTGAATGCCCTACTTTGGCATCCAATAAAAAGTTCATGCTTTCGTTAATAAAATAATTATGCTTTCAGTATCAACAGCTTTCACATGACAAACCTTTTAATTTAATGGCCAGAACTAAGTTACCTATTTTCAATTTCAAGCTGTCCTTCAATTACTAGAGACAAAATTTTAAAGACTATAAATATGGTTAGATAATGAATAAACAGGATATGTACAAAATTCCCTCAGACCTGAGACCCTTTTTTGTGGTTTGTTACTTATTGAATCTTATACCAAATCACACTGCAATCCTGTAATTTGTGTTTATATAGGATCTAGCATAATAAGATTCCAGTTCTGATCAGTATCATAACATAAATAATCCTAGAAATGCGTAGTTTTAGGCAATAGATAAGCCTTCCAGGGTGGCTGTTTATTTGTATAATCAACACTGTCTCATTTAGTTTAGTGGTTACTGCTTTTGGCAAAATCCCGCGGTCATTAATTGTGCTTTGAATTTCATTGGGAATTTTGCTTAATGAGAACAGATTTTGATGCAAGGTCAGCTCTCTGAAAACCATACCAACCCACGCTTCATTATTGTCACAGTGAGTCAGAGAACAAGCAACATGAAAATCACTTCACTCTGCACTGAACTTGGCCAGCTCTAGGGTTGAATTCAACACTTTGGTAAAAAAACTCACCAACTGAGCACAGGGGAAGGCTGCGGAAAGGAGAATCTAATTTTTGAATTTGAGGTTATTACAGTGCAAGGTTAGAGACAGGAGAAAGTTTCTGCCATGGAGGAACAATACTGGATGTTGATAAAACAAGTGCAAGGAGATGGGAATTGAAACAGTATTTTTACTGTTAACCTAATGTCCATCATTATAAGAACAAGCTGCAGAACTCAAAGTCCAGTCACTGCAACTTGCAATCATTAAGTACCAGTTTCTCCTGGATTCATAATTTACATTGGAACCTGCAATGAATCATGGCACATAGAAGTGGTCCTAGACTGCAGAAGATAAATCTAATGACACATCAGCTATTACTAATTTAGGGCTGCCTGCTTCTGCTCTCAGTAATGAAAGTGGGAGGTTTTCTGTTAACTGCACTGGGAGCTGTATTTGGGCTTGTTCACAATACACTGAAGTTACTTTTGCCACAGTAATAAACACTGAATAGGGCATTTTAAATAAATGAAGTATTCTGGAGCCATATTCTGGAGCCATATTCAATTTAAAGTTGTTCCATCCTGACCTTAGTGTTTTCTTAATAATAGTTAGCATAGAAGTTAATCCCTGCAGTTTAGGAAAGTATTCAATTTTTCTTTCAAAAAATTGAAGTTTTTGCATATGAATTGTCTAGATAAAAAATATAATTTCCTCTAAAGCACTTACAAAATATAAATAAAATACTGCAAAATAGAGGTTAAAAGGATCCAGCTATGAAATGTGTCTTCTTCATCTTACATTTTTCAAACTCAAATTAGATTTTCCTTGCATTTGTGTCCCAGGAAAGCAGTAAATTCCCCCCCGAAAATCCTTGCAGCCAGAACGATCCTAGTGAATGTTCAAGCCACAGTAAAAACATGGAGATGAGCTGATATCCCACTGATGCCTTTCAGACTCTTCTTGACAATTAACACACCTAGTACACCAAAAGACAGAGGGGCAGAATATGTTGAAGCTGTTGGTCAGAAATCTGAGTCTGGGTGGAGAAGGAGAAAAGTGAAGCAGAGCAGACCCACACATGTTGTAGCATCACAGAAAATGAAATGGGGAGTCCTAGCAAAAGAAACTTTCCCCATAGGTCCACTGAGATACCACAGGTGGAAGGAGACAGCAGTCTTTTAGGAAAGTATTATGAAAATGCAAGACAATACAGAGCTTTATAGTACAGAAAAACATTATTTACATTATTAAGCAGTGCAACTATTTTAGAAAGAAAAAAAACAAAGTACTTCCTGGAATCAACTGAATTTTTTACTCTGTTTCCACAGCTTCACAGATTTTCTCAGTACTACTTTGTATTGCACTTTCAGCAATATTCTGTATGATTTTTAAGCTCCTACCATCAAAATTGTTTTCCATTTCTCATACATACTACTTGGACAGCACTTCTTATACATAATGACTAGTACTGTCTGGACGACCTGCTGAAAGTGTTTCAGAGTTTCTCAGCAGGATGAAAGTTAAAAACAGAAAGAAGTTGTAATCTTCTTGATTATTTGCAGGGAGATCACAAATTGAGGGAGAAGGTTATCTTGTTCTCAATAAAAATGAAGGATTGGGAAAAAAAAATTGCTTAGCATCCTGTGGGGGGTTTTAACAAGTCACCCGCTAGTTTTATCTCAGTTATGGATTCCAATCTTTTGTTCAGTCATTTTGTTCCAAATGAGTCAAGTTCTGATGTTTCTTATTACTTGCATTTTCTTTCCAATTTATGTTTTAATCTATTTCTACAGCAGGACACTTCCAGATGTTTAGTTTTGAGAAGTGTTAAGCATCTTAAGCATATGCAGATCCTCTGACCTGAGCACCACATAGGCTTTGCTTAGAATACCTTAGTACTTTTGGAAGACTCAGTTAGCATGTTCCATATAATTAAAAACAGAGTACAATAGTGGTTATTCCTGAGTTTTGCTTTTATTGGCATTTTGCATTAAAGAAAAAATAAACCCCTAAAGGAGAAAAATCCAAGATTTTGAGTCTGGCCAGATATTTGTAATTTTTTCATTCATATTGGTGGTGCCCATTTAAAAGAGTTGTGACTGACAGCACTTTCAAAATCAGGCCTCTGTCCCAGCTGTTGAAAATGGCAGTCTCCAAACTTTTACTTGCCTTTTGAAAATATCAACTTCAGTCAATGCTGCATTTTAAACTTCATGTCTTATTTCTTCAAAAAAACAAACCATCACTCATGCTGAATTTATCTAATCCAAAAAAAAAATAATAATCCCCCAAACCTCAAACTGGCTATAGTGTTCATTTTGCAGTAACTATATACTGATGTGCAACTACAATGAAGATTTCTACTACTCAGGCTGTAGTATTGTAGTATCTGCAATGCAGATAAATGTAGCAGAGACAGTTCTTATTTCTAGCCCTGAAAGGGCAATGCTAGAGAGAGCTGGCTTCAGCAGTGTTATAGCCAATACAAAAAGGGAGGAGTTTCTTCAATTCAAAAGAAGAAAAAATATTATCTTTTTATCATCAAATCATTTAGAAAAGAAACCACAGGTGGGAATCCTGAAAGCTTACATGAGTCAGAAAGGTCAAAAACCAATTTCTGACTTGTTGAAGACACCCTCCTGGTTCTTTGAAGTGTGATTTTTTTTCTTCTAGTGGTATTCTTGGCCAGCCAGGCAGCTTATTAGACAGTCAGACTGCTTCATGTGACTATTCTAAAGACTGTGTTGGCTTCTTATTTGCAGCACCCTTTAGTTTAAGGCTTTATCTGTGAAGGTTATTTGGTTTGTATTTGGTGATATCTCTCAGCCCTAAGATTTGCAACTTACAAGCATGCCAACCTCTGTAAATCTTCAAAACATGGTGGGAAACCCTATAATTTTTTTAATGAAGGTGCTCACTTACAGAAGAAATACAATACCAAATACCATTTTAGAATGGGGATATGCTTTTGAACATCTAAATGCATAATATGACATGGCCATATTAGCATACTTGGTAAAACTGTTAATAATTGGTAAGTCAAAAACTGTTAATAACTGCTAAGTCAAACAAATATTTCTAAATAATGCATCTAGTCTAAGCATTAATTTTATTAGTGCATCTCCAAGAATTTTTCTCCCAAAATCTGCAGCATATCTTATATTGTAAGTAAAGCAAATGGAAAGAGAAGATCGAGAATAGATAAGGGGGAAAATCCTTTGATACCCTGCCACTTGATAGCAGTCACAATTCCCATGTCAAATGGCATAGATTTTTATTCAGAAAAATTACTTTTTGGAAGGAACAGGGGGGAGGGGCAGAATAAAAAAGTGTTTATTAACAGTTACAGTCCTGATGCTTCACCTAAATGCCTTACCAAAAATGGAGAAAATAAAAAACTAGATTAAAAAAATAGTAAAAATACCACAAAGGTAAAATCTCCTGATTTTTTTTAATATATATTAATGATTTTAGCAACATGCCTCTGTAACTTCTGTAGGAATCTGTAGCACCTTACAGCAAACAGGATTGGGGGAACATTCAGTGCTAGACAAAAGTGAGTCCTGAAACACAGCTTGCATTTTTGATTGAGAAACAATCAAAATTGATTTAGAAACAACCTCCTTTTATCTGGAACTGACTGAATCAAGATATTTTTCTTACTTGAGTAACCTTTTCTGAGATCCACTTTTATCTTGAAGCGGAACTACACCATTCATAAAGAGGTGAAATACCTGACTAAGCTTCTAGTTTCAATTTTCTTTATATGAAGCATTAGAGATCTGTCCTTTTTTATAATTCTTATTTCACTAAAATTTTACCTTGAACATAAAGATTTAGTACTCTTACTCTAGAGTACTATTAGGAACAAGTTTATTATGGGCTAGTATGTTGTTGTTTTCTTAGAAAAAGATGTAGGACATGTTGACCAGAAGTTGCTGTGGTATCAATTGCAAATGACCTAGTGAAATTTGGAGGAAAAATACACATAATCTACTTTCCCCAACAGAAAAAAAAAAAAAAAAAGAAAAAAAAAGACAAAGAAAAAGAAAGAAAAAGAAAGAAAACCAAAACCTACTGGATTTCAGCTGAAGGTTTGCAATTCATTGTGTGAAATACTAACCTTTCATCGCACTCAACAGATCCTAGTATGTGACAGTATGAATCTTCTAATCAAGCTGCTTAAAACCCTCAGGCCGTGGCTTGACAATACAGTAAATCTTACTTCAGAGCTCTTGATCTAGGACTGGAAATGCCACAGCCACATGATGCAAAGCATTCATTTGGTACACGATCATTACTATGTCATTACTATGTTTGTATCAGCAACCTTTTGTTGGATCAGGTGTCATTTTTCCTTCTACAGGTGACTTGAAACCCCTGTAACAGAAGAAAGATTATACAAATTCTATCCTTTGACCAGTTCAGCAATAATGTAATGGCATATTGATATTGAACAAAATCAAGTTAGTATCTGATAGTGCAAAAATCTAGTATAAGTGGAGATAGAAATTGCAGCCAGAAAAAAAAAAATAATTTCCTGTGCAAGGGTATTCCAAAATATCTGAAATTGCTAGAAGCACTGAAAAGTCATATGTTGAAGACTCATCCTAAAATCTGTTCTTTGTTCTACCTAATGGAGCTTCTTAAAATTTTGAGTCGACAAGTTCTACCACATAGGGCTCAGAACTAGTAATATGAGTAAGACATATGAGTAATATGATCAGTGTGAGATCCTAAAAATCCTGTCCTTTGCCATTTGTAGGGTAAAAGTCTGGAGGTTAATTTTTGGGGTTATTTTTTTCAGTTGCTACCGGATGTTGACCAGAAAGTTGGAAGGGCTGACATCCTCCTACAGTAAGTTCTCACTGGTTTTCACTGCCAAAGTTTTCATGATAATCATCAAAATTTATACCAACAATTGTCCCTGACTGTGCTTAATAGTAAAACAAGATGGAAAGAACATTTTCAAGAACAAATTGTTCATTTGTATGCAAACTATTTGTCCTGAATTTGTCAAAAACCTCTTGCGTTTGCCTTACGCCCACGCCAGAGCAGTTCCAAACTATTAAGTTTCAGCACACTTAATTCCTATTGTTCCTGGCATGGCTTGTAGAAGAAAGGGATTCTGAGGAGATTTCAGATCTTCTTGTGTGCAGCATAACAGTTGTTTACAACCTTACTGAACAGTATCAGTTAGCATCCTGACTCTTAAGAACATGCTTGGTACTGCTATATTTTAAATACAATTTTACCTACTTTTTTAAAATCAGGAAGGATTAACAGATGACCTAACAGTTATTAGTAGTCCAAATAATAAGGCTGCTTCTTATTTCATTGCAATTCTTAAGTGCTAATACATTATGATGCCAAATAAGTTTACACTTGAAATTCAGGAGTTCAAAGCAACTTCTGGCCTAAATAACTGTTCAAAGACTTTTGAATGTGAAGGTATTAATCAAAACTGGAAGATAGACAAAGACAAATTAAGTAACAATTTAATGCATAAAGTTACAATTTTGAAAGCAAGTTAGGTAAAAGATGTTAAAAGGAGAATCTGAAGAAGCAATAAAATATGATTGGAATATATAGATTAAATAAGAATTTTGAAACAGTTTTGTGAGATTCTCAGGAGAAAATTGAGTTATGCCTGCTTTTGGTTTTGCTGATAATGATAGTAGGAAGAAAAGGAGTGTAAGTGATTAAGGCATTATTGTAATACTTTAAGTAACTTGGATCATTTCCTGACAAGTTTAAACCTAAGGGGGGAAAAAAAAAAGTAGCTGTAAATACCTGTTTTCCAGCCACCATCTGTGACCTCATACTTCTTAACAACAGTCTTGAAAGAGCCATAATTTTTCAAAATGTCTTCTCTAAGCTTTGCTTAGAGATTTCCTTACATGGAAAAGAGAACTAAAAGGTTGGGGTATTTTTGGCATTGGTTTTATGTTTGGAATTTCAGTACATCTGGGGATCACCCAACTTGGCACTCAATCAAATCAAATGTGGCACTTATCTTACTGGTGTTTGAATGTCCTTGACTTTATGAAAGTGAGCTGGAAGTCCATCTCTCTGACTGTTGTGGAGAATCACAGCCAGCAGCTATGGTTATATTTTCCTGGCTGTTAGGAATGTGCATTGAATAGAAGGTTTTCTTCCACCTGATGTATGTAAAGTGATGAGGAATCCCAGCCTTTCCATTCTGAAGAGTTCAAGATGCCTATGAGGTTGAGTCTTCTCTCCAGCACCCACACAAGGGCTGGAAACAAAGCAGTTCAAGTCACTCCGTAGCTCGTGTTGCCAAGGCTTTGTCTACCCTGTTTCTGAAGAAAAGCCAAAACAGAGGCTCGTATTTTTCAACTTTTTTGTAACCACTTGATGTGCAGTTCCTAACTTCAGAGGTAAGTGTCATATAATGGTGCTTCCAGTAATGGCAGTCAGATAATTCTGTATGAGTACAGTTTAAACTATCAACTGGGAGTAGTTTTATAGATCTAATAAATAGGTATGACCATTGTCCTTATTCTGGCTTTCTTTAATGATGCTAACTGTAACTTTGCATTTTTATGCACCAGCATAATAAAATTTTAGTCATATTTTTCTCAGTATGACTGCTTAAAGAAAATGGGTGTGCATATCTGCCTGTCTGGCTCTGTGTATACTGTATGAAAATAGATTTTCAAAGTGGTAATGTGAAAGAAACAAGTAAAGAGTTCAGAGATTGGCTGTAGACCTAATCATATGTCTCATATTGAAAGAGAATTACTTGGCTAAATTTGTCTCAAAGACATTTTGGCAGCTTTTCATTTGTGTTTTTTTGCCAGTAACAGACATCAAAATAAGTGCAAAGATCTTTTTCTCCCCTAAACTGCCAAATTAAAACATTTGCTGTCAGTTCCTTCCAGTTCATTGCTCTTTCACAGAATCATAAAGTAACCAACTATGTGAACAAAAAAAAAGTCTAATAAATATTTGTATTGGGCTTTTTTCAGTCAGAACTTCATGGAGATGTGTTGGAAGGGACCTTAAGAGGTCAGCTAATCTACACCCCTGCTATGTATGGGATCAGTTCCACAGTGTTACTGGCAGACATTTGCCTAATCCTCTTTAAAAATAGTCATTACAGGGTCTTCCTCAACCTCACTGAGTAACCTGTTCAAATACTATTCTTCTAGTTAGAATGTTTTCCCCATTATTTAAATTAAATATTTTTGCATGCAAATACACTGCTTACTTCTTCCCTTACCACCATGAAATATCAATAATTGTTGATAACTCTTTTGACAATAAATTTATTTATCTGACTTTTTTTTGACATTACTGTTCTCAGTTTAATTCTGTTGATTGCCTCAGTAGCTATATATATAAAAATGGTCTCATTGGTATAGAGTTTGACTCTGTCATCTTTAGTGAATACAGATCTTTGCCAGTAATTTGATATCACATGATGTGATACCACATTATATGCATATATATATATATATATATATATGTAAAAGAGAAAGATAGAGACACTAAAGTTCTAAGGGAGCAGTCTGTAATTAGTGCAACTATTTAGGAAAAATGTTTCAAAATTTCAGGAATCATGAAGTATAAACAACATATATTTACATAGTTGATATTTTTTACTTTGCACTTGCTGTGTGTGTGTATATATATATATATATATATATATATATATATATATATATATATATATATATATATATTTAATACTGCAGTGTGGGCAAGAAGAGTACGAAATTACAAATAAACTAAGAATACAAAAATTCATTTCATATCCAGAAAGAGCTTCTGTGTTTTTTGGGATAGTCACATTCTGCCTATTGACCATGGCAGAGAAGTGTTGATCAGCTCCAGGCTAATTGATATAAGTCAAACTAACTATATCATAGTCATTGTCTTTATGTGTAACACACAAGAGCATGCAAAGACACATGTACACACACAAAAAAAAAAACCACACACCCTTGTGCTTTGGAGCTTCTAAAACAGAAGCAGAGAAATACTATGAAAAATATGACTTTGGTTTGGTTCAGATTTTTTAACCAATGATCTTTGAGCAGGTTCACATTTTTTTCCCATACAGTTCAACCAACCATCATCAAAATGAGTAGTAGAGTAGTAATGAAAAGAACTGCAATATAAAAAAAAAAAAAAAAAAAAAAAAAAAAAAAGCTTTGAAAGACCTCAAAGTTCTGAAACATTTGATCCAACACATGTTGTCCACGGGCCTTCTTAAAGAGATTTCCAAAAGGGGAAATATATCCTTCTAGTTCCAAATACAAATCTGGAAAAAAGGTCAGAATGGGAGCAAGCACCCTCATAAAAAACTAGAACATTTGGGTCTTTTTCCCACAATATGATGTGTTTTCAAAGTCTACCCCTCATTTTCTGGCTTCTAGTTTTTATATTCTTTGGTATTTCATAGCATTTTTTTTCTTTCATGTAACATGTAAAAAAATAGTGTTCCATGTTGTAACAAAGAGTTGTAAGATTTCATCACTGGTACTCCTCCATACTCATCATTTGTATAGGATTAACACGCTCAGAAGCACAGAGGTACTGAGTTACAGCTTCATCCTCCATAAAAGAGACCACATTTTTATTCAGAGAAAAAGTAGTATCAAAGTACTTTCTAGTTCTTTGCATGCACTTGTTTAAAGAAACTTTTTCTCTCTTTCCTTTTCCCTATATGCCTCCTCTGCTCACCAGCCTAAGAGAAAATGTTGCTTTGATTAACTTGTGTCTGTAATGTTGTAAGTCTGTTCTCTAAAAGATCTCTTTGGACTCAAACTTGTAAAATTTTTTTAGAACATTGTCCAATGATCCAATCAGTCCAAAATAATAATGTCACAAGAAATTCTTTTTTGGGGTTTTTTTTTTGTGGCTTTTTGTGCCATGTCCTGAATTTACAAATCCAGTCTTACTCGATATGTATCTGTAGAGAATGAAAAGAACTGACAGTTAAAAATGACCGCCTTGTTAAAAACCTTACTGTCTCCTCATTTGATCGCCACCTTTGAAAGCATTTTAAAATGTGACAAAGGTGAAAAAGGATCTCTGAGAGGGGCAAGCTGTAGGCAGTATTTGAATACATGGAGATCTGCCATATTTCTCTACCAACACATTGGCTTAATGAAAAAATGAATTAATTCCTATTATTGATTTTTTAACTGTTTATAAATTGAAGGAAGAGTCTGAGATCATGTCATTACAACAGGATCATAAATGAAACCTGTCCACAAGTTCTTATTAAAGATGCATCCACATTTTCATTTCAGTTCACATTTTTTCTGGACTGTTATTACTAAACACTCTTTATCTTGAAAATGTTATTACTAAAACTCTTTATCTTGAACTATAGTTTTTACCCATTTCAATAGGTACATCCATGTTTCCCACTGCTTGTATTTTACCTAATATAAGGTGGTTAACAAAGGAATAAGAGAAAAGTATAAAATATTAGTTCTCTAGGAAGCACATTAGAGAGGACATAGCTGAGATGTGATTCTCAGTGTAGTGTGTCAGTTGATGATGATAAAGATCCATTGTTTTAGAACGTGTTTTAGAACGTGTTTAGAACATGTTTTAGCCTTTCATCTTGGAGGGAGCTCTGTTGGGTACACGACAGCCTGGATGAGTGAATGGAAGTCGACAACTGAGCCCCACTGCTGCCTCTTCAAAACATGGCTATAGGGTAGAGAGACACCAGTGTCTATCTTCTTCTCCTGCAATGGAGTGCTCAGAAGTGAGGGCAGCGGGGAAGGTCTCAGGGCTGAGATGACACTGAAACCCAGCCACATTGCATCACATCCTGACAGCCATACACACTAATGGGCAAAAAGAAACTGACCTGGAAGCAGACAACTTATAACTCATTGGAAGAAAAGAAAAATAGGTTGATTGAATATGCTTCCTAAAGAAAAAAATCATAAAGCTTGTGGCACATTTTAGAGGTTCTTTCGCTGGCATGACTGAAAGGAGAAAAATTACTTTGGAAGCTGTACTTGCAAACTAGAAGGGAGTATATCCATGTAAATGTTCTGGCTGATAGCATTTATAAAGGATCTGAAGCAGGTATGTGCAAACAGTTATAATGTCATATTCTGCCTACTAGAGAGCTTCCATGTTAATTTTATTAAACTTTATTCCTAGTTACAGTCATGGTTTGATACTGGCCAAATGCCAGGCACCCACAAAAGCCACTCACTCACCCTCCCCTGCTACAGCTGGGCAGAGGAGAGAAAAATTTAAACAAAGGGTTCATGAGTTAAGGACCAGGAGAAAATCCACCAAGGGTAAAACAGGATCAACTTAGAGGTACAAAGTAAGCTTAGTAGACTACTAACAGAGTCAGAGGAGAATAATGAGAAGTAAAATAAGCCCTTTAAAAAATCTGTTCCTCCCCAACCCCTCCCTCCTTCCCACCAAAAGCACAGCGAGACTGAGGATGAGGGTTCTGGTTTGTTTGTCACCCAAGGTTTTCTTCTGCTGCTGAAGGATAGGAGTCCTTCCCCTGTGAGACCATGGGATCTCTCCCACAGGAAATAGTTCTCTGTGAACTTCTCCAGCATGGCTCCAAAACTCATTAGCAGCAGTCCTGCCAAAACTGCTGCAGTGTGAGTCCCTCCCATGGGCACAAAGTCCTCTCCAAACTACTGTGTCTTTGGCCACTCTTCCATGAGGTGCAGTCCTCCAAGGACAGGCTGCTCCAGCCGGGAAGCAAGAGCTCCCTCTCTCCACTGGATCTCCCACTGGACCCCAGCCTCTTCCAGACATCCACCTGCTCCAGCTTGGACACCTCCCCCACAGGCTGAGGGTGGATCTCTGCATTCCCTGGGGATCCCCATGGGCTGCAGGGGTGCAGCTGCTTCACCATGATCTTAGTGCAGTCTGCAGAGGAATCTCAGCTCTGGTGCCTGGAGCACCTCCTCCCCCTCCTTCTCCACTGACCTTGGAGAACATGTTGTTCCCCTCCCCATGTTGTTTCCCTCACATGTTCTCACTTCCTTTTCTTCTCTGGCCAGAATTCTAACTGCCCAACCACCTTTGTTTTGACTTCATCCTATATATGTCACCACAGAGGCCTTACCATCATCTCTAAGTGGCCCAGCTTTGCCCAGCAGCATTTCCATCTGCAGAGCCATCGCAGACTGGCTGTGCCAGACATGGTGGAAGCTTCTAGCAGCTTCTCACACCAGGCCATGCAAAACCAACACAATTACTAAGACTGAACAAACCCTAACGCATAATCTTAAATGTAACTAAGCAAAATGTGGCTATGACTTGCAAGGCTTTACTCATAGCTTAAACAGCGAGAGTTTAAAATAGCTAAAAATAAAATCAATGGGAAAAAAAAAAGATACTACCAAGAATAATCTATCTCATGTGGTAAAATTAAAATCCAGAATTTAAGGGACATAAACTGCTTTGATTTGGTGCTATCTATTGTATTCTACAGTATTTATAGTACCTGTGGACAAAAAAGGGTGCATTTAGAACTGCACATCAGTCTTCACTTAGAAGTGCTTTATTTTGTCTAAGTCACACCCTAACATAATTGTAACATAGCATTTGAAGTTAATTATACCGTATCTAGGAAACACCCTGGATTTTATTGCAAGGCTGAATATGCCAAAGGTTTGGGTACTTCCACTGCCAGAAGCTAGTAACACAGTAAGAAAGTCCAGCTTCCTGTAAAAACAGGATAAAACAAGAATTTTTATAGACATAGTGAAAATATACATATATTCATGAGTCAGTGGAATGAGTCACAAAAACTGTGTTTTCACTTGAGAGGAAGCAACTTTCACCCATCTTACTGAGTTTAACATGGGTCAGTCAAATTTTTTTGTTGTTACTAGTTTTATGATACTCTCTTCCTGCTTCTCTTTTACATACCTTGTGAATAAAGATTGCAAATCCTCAGGGTTTGTTTAGAGCTGGAAAATTCACATCTGAGACTGAAAAGTGATTAGACCTCTTTTGGCTCAAAAAAAAACCCTATTTTTTTTAGAAGAAGGAAAAAATAGTATGAAATAGAAAAATTTTTGTTACAGAACAAACATACAACTAGAAGCTTTAGGTTTGTTAGTTAGAAAAGATCCAATGCCTACCTTCTCTAACTGCTTCTTAAGATACTCACCAGCATGACACTTTTCAATGAATAGGGTGGCTTAAATTGTAATATGCCCTGAAAATTTAGGACTGGTATTTCTGGTTTCCAAAAAATTCTGGTGCCTTCAAGACCCTTAGTGTGATCCTCTAAAGAAAGCTCTGTAAGGATCTGATTCTTGTTTACTCTCTACCTTTGGCAGTGTACTAGACTAATAGAAAAGTAACTGGATCCATGAATATAACCAGCAATTATAGGAATCACAAAAGCAGAAATATATTCCTTAGGAAAATTTGCACCTCACATGAAATAACCCAATTTGATTAAAAGAAAAACAAAACCAAAAGGAAATACAAACACTATGATTAAATTCTTTACACTTAGTAGTCTTGCACTGATTTCCCTCACCTTTTTGCATGTACGTACAAACTGTGTACAATAATCCTTGCTGGAATATGCTTAGCATAGATTTGATGACTATCAACCACCGGAATTTTATTACTTTGGTGCATAGGTAATTGTTGCAGTGAAAATTCCTGATTTTTCAAAAATAAATGGTGCATAAAAACACATAAAAGCTCAGTTAATATGTCTGAACTTGCTCAAGAACATGGCCCAGCTCAACCAATGGAACTAGTTTTTTATTCAGCAGAGACCTCTTAAATTCACTGCCTCACTACACAGTAAATCTGCTCTTTTAGCAGGTTTTTCTTTTAGCAGGTAGTCAATTAAGGGGGGGACAGGTATCCTCATGATATATATCTTTGCAGTGAAGTGTATGTTCTCACAACATTTCAGTTATCTTTAAATTTTATCACATATTATTTAAAGAGTGGCATCCAAATTAAGTTTATGATTTCCTAGAGTAACATAATTATATTTTTAAGCATATAGATGGTGAGGGAAGAATACTTTTATTAGGAACTCTCTTTCTTTTCACACTCTCAATGCCATATATTTTAAGCAGGGAAGAAATACAACCTCTCATTATAATTCTCACCCTTTACTCTTCCATTAACTATATGCACTTCAATGTGGATAAATAAAGGAACACCATAAAGTTATCATTTAGAAATTTAGGGTAAGTGGCAAACAGGACATTTAAAATGTACAAGCATTACATTCCTGATTTTCAATATTAGGGGAATTCCATTGCCTAAATAGCAAAAGGGACATAGGTGCATTTTGGGTGACAGAACACAAACAGACCTGTAACATTTAGTGGATTAATTTTTAACTTCTGAGCCTTAGAGTGATGATACTCATTGCTGTAAAGAAATAAGAAAAGGACACCAGATTATTTCATCAAGTGCATGCCATAGAAACCTAATTTTGAATTAAATTCCCGACAATTTAGGGTTCATAGTAACCAAATAATTGAAATATTAGATGATTCTGAAATGTAAACCTTATTTCTAATGTAGGCATTATAATGCTGTTATAAACAACCATTCTATTCTTAATTGAATTTGTAAAAATCTCCATTATTTTAAAAATAATACATGTGCTAATGGATTTGATAAGATTATTGTAACTGAACACTGCTATAAGCTCCAAATCTTAGGAACACTGTATATATTGCAGATGAATTAGCTTTTCTTAAATTAAGGAATATTACAGTCAGTAATGGTATGACATTCTTTTTTATGGCTGTGGCTTGGGTTATAATGTGACAGAAAAAAAATGTAATGTTTCCAAAATGACAGTTTTTAGATTTGTGTTGCCTGAGGTAGTTCAGCTGAACAATAAACTATAATTTGATTGATGGAAAATTGAAGTGGTTCATCTAACTTGCCAGTCTGTCTTACCCAAGGCTTTGGTTTTGCATGTATGATGATGTATCACAGTTTTAGAGATAATGTTGTTTGTATTATACATGCGATTTTTTCACACATAAAAATGAAGACTTCATTACCCAGTAAAGATCAAAATATTCTATGGATTAGCAAGGAATCAGATTCGTTTGAGAATGGATTTGTACATCAAAATGTGCTCCCTTTGTGAAACCAAATGATAAATAACATATAGGATCAGAGTGCCTTTATTTTCATGAGCAAATCAGCCATATCACCGGTTATGAAATTATTAACTTAAAGGAAAGGTGACATATGCACCCAAGAGAAACAATCAGAGGGTGGTAGCTTTCCCTTCATCCAGAATTAATCCTGTGAAATAACAGGCCAGTCAGCAGAAATCTTTTCAAAAGAGCAATAACATTTTTATAGATAAATTATTATATTTTCTTTTTGAAGAAAAAAAACAGATTAATGAGAAAATAATAGATACTATTAAATACATATTGGTAACCTTTATATAGGGTTTGGCTTTTTTTTTTTAAATCACTGATGCAGTGTGTGCCAAGCAGCAGTTTCAGAAAAATAACTTTATAATTTTTTTAACATCTGTGAGGACAATTTTAAATTGCTTAAACCAGTCAGTCAGCAGCCATTTTTTTCCTTAACTATTTTGCATCAAGAAGGTTGTTTGTCCTCTGCTCTTCTGTCATCAAACTAGTGACACCAGGCATCTCTAAAAAGCTAAAAATAAGGTATGGCATCTAGTTTCAGCTGCTAAAGGAAGCAAGGCTTGAGGAAAGGATCATATACCAGAGAGTATGATTATAAAGTCTAGGTTTGATTCCTTTTTCCCCCTTCATTTTCATTCAAAAGGAAAGGCCAGCTGTTGAGCCATTTTGAACAAGGGTCTTCCTTATTCTTTTTCTTCCTCCCTAAGATCATGAAAGCACTAATATTGGCTTTCCAAGTGAAACTGTAACACTCCAACTTGAAGACACAGGCGTATTACATCTCTCTGCTATTTATTACCCTGCAAAACACTAAACAAGGCTATGATCAAACAAAACAGTGGTAATCCAGTCTTCTGGGAGATTTAATTGGCATACTACACTCTTTATTTTTTCTACACAATGTCCTGAATTACAGATGTTCAAGAGTTGGGCCTTAAGCAGCAGATAGAGCTTCTTATCATTACATAGAAATGCAGGGAAATTGTATTTGAAACTATCCTTGAAGTAACAGAAGATTTGTCTGTAATGAGATTTCCAAAATTACTGTAGGGAATTCTCTATAGTGGAAGTGCTTTCTTCTTGGGTCATTACATTGCCATAAGTCTTAATTTTCCAGGCATTTTATTCCTTCTCCCTCTGTGTCATGCTTTTTATCAGGGTTCAAACCTGGAAATGCCATTGTCTTTTCAAAACTGCTGCTTACATCTGAACCATAAATTCAAGGAGATGAACAGAGATGATGCATCGATGGTAGGACTGGCCTTTCTGTGTTAGAAAAACAAAAAAAACCACAACCAAAACAAACAAAAAACGTGAAGAAAAGTTAACAGCTTTTCTGTATTTTTCAAAGTAAAACAAAGACTAAAGGAGAAATAAAACTTCTTTATTTAAGGAATATGGAGAGAAATCTAATTATGGAAAGAAAATAAGAATAAACTGAAACATACATTAGGAGAAAACATTTTGAGTCTTCTATTCAGATTACATACAAGACATCATATAATGCCTTTTAAGGTTATTAACTCTATCTGAACACTATTTAGGATTTTTTTTTTTTTACTGCAATATCTTTGGAAGGAAAGCAGAGTCTTACTGCTTGGTAGAGCAGTGACTTAGGAATGTCCTTCCAGTTTCCTGAAAAATGTAGTAACTGAAAACTTATTTCCAGTTCCTCAGCTGGGACTAATCAACATAATATTTCATCTGAACTAGTTTTTCTTTCATCCTAGTAGCACTAATGGTTTATTGATAGGCATATTTATTTTGGGAAATCATCTGAGGGAAACAACTCAAGAAGGGTTGGTAGGAGGATTATTAGTTGGTGACCATGAGATCAGTACTGTTTTGGACACAAAGAAAGGCAAATTTACAAAGTGAGAGGTCAGAGCCAGCAATCGGAAACTATTCATAATAGTATACCTTGGTAATGGCTGCCGTTCTTTTTGCCATCATTCAATGATTGAAGGAAACTAAAAGTATACTAAAGAAAAAAAAAAAAAGCAGAAGAAAAACAGGTGGGATGACCTATGACCTGCCTCTCCTGAGATCATCAGAAAGGGAGAAGAGATAGTTAAACCAAAAGTAAATATTTTTCCTAGTCATAGTAATGTAAAATTGGTCCTGGATGTCTTCAAGTTGGTGGGAGAAGAAATTAAAAAAAAAAAAAAGCTTTGTATTGCTTGGTCACAGGAAATCTTGAATAGTCTTCTAGTTGAAGCAGTGGGATGAAAGCCAACCTGCTTTTAAGACACTTCAGGCACTTTACATCTCCTAGCAAACTCCATCCCAGCCAGCTTGACTTTAAAACATTGCCTCTTTGTTGTCATTCGCTGTTCCCATTATGTATATGCCTCTGCTTATACATGTTCTGAGAGGGTTATGCACTTATAAATCCTCTTTTTGTAAGGTCTCTTTATCCATGACACATCTTACTGTCAAAAGTTTATCATTTTTGACTTGGAAAAGCTTCAAACCTCAAGTTCTTAAGCTCAGGTTGACTATATTCAAGGTTTTTTAACAAAATTTACTTTACTAGTTAATTCCCATATCAAAATAGATTCTTCTGAAATCCCAAACCTTACTGACTGTCCTAGTTTTGTATATTTTCCCTTTAATTTAAATTGAATCTACTTTTTAATTAACTCCATGTTAATTACTTAAAGTTACTTTCACCAAAAGTACTTCTGGGGGATAGTTGATTAAGAAACATGACAGCTAAACACATCTAGGAATACAGAGTTCCTTCGGCTATTAGTTGCATTTATTCTCAAGCATATACCTTGAGAATTAAAATTTCTCAGTGTCATAACTGCTGAGAATAGTGTTTCTCTCCATTAATTTTACAGATAACTCTATCCATGGATGCAGTCCTATCTGATTACCTGCATGCAGAGGAGAGTTCTGTCATTAATTATCCCAAGTAAATTTTTCCAGCCTTCCAAAAAGTGACTTTGGCACTTTTAATACATGTCTATTCCTTCTTGGTTTTTTCTTTATATTTTATCACATGCTGTGTTTTTCTGCCATTTTTCCCTTTTTGTCAGTATTTCTGGAAAAGCCCAGACATGTATTTCATACCTCTTTTCTTCTCCAGGGAATTTTTTAATCCTTTTGTCCCCAAATGTTTCTGTTTCCTGTTCTGTGTCACTAGTTCAGGATTCTCTAATTTGCTGTACAGGTTTCTGTTAATTAAGGCTTCTTCAAAAACCATTAAAAAAAAACCAAACTGCAAAATTAGCTAAAAAAAAATTAAATTCAGCCGACAGTAGTAATTCAATTGTCATGGTACCTCAGTGTCTCGCTAACATGCAGAAAATTTTTAGATTGGAAGGTTGTAGTATCCAAGATTTGCAGACACAGATAACCAAGTCAGGCTGACTAAATGTTTATCCAAGGTCAAACTGGAAGCACTTATAGAAGGATAAAAATATTTATTGCAGTTTTCATGCATCTCCTGTCCTTTGCCTTAATCAGAATACTTACTCACCCTCCACCTGCCTGCAAGACAGTATAGAAATACTGTGGGACTGACTATTCAAAGAGCAATAGGGAAAGACTCTCAATATGCAATGGCCTGTCAAACTTTGTGACAGTTCACCCTTCACTTTTTTTTCTGGTAGTTATTGTCACAGCCATCTGTATGCTGATTTGTTTAAAACATAGTTTGTAGAATATGCAACCAAGCATCTGATCCTTAATGTACACATCTAAATTCCTTGAGCTCTTTGAACATTAGAGAAAAGCAACCATTTGTGACTTTTTAATTGGTGTCAGTTGGCTGTATCATTGTTACTACATGACATATGTTACAAGGACTTTTCCAGCTGAAGGTAGGTGCACAGAATGTCACTTTACATTTTTTACAAGTAGCCAGTATCTCATCAGCTTTGCATAGCACATCATTAGCAACATCACACAGTGTGACAGTATATTGTGCCCAAATATAAAATGCTGATTCCTTAGCTGAAAATATATTATTTTTAGATTGGAAAGCAGTTTCTATATCATAATGCAGGTTCCTGAACCAAAATAATCCTGTGGTTTGTCACAAAATTGCAAGCTGACAGATTCCACACAGGAATCTTTTACATTTATTCACATCACCAACACATTGCAAACAGTTCTCTCTCATTTGTTTTGACCTAAGGTCCTCTTAGTCCTGTATGAGTGCCAGCAGGCTATTTTCAAGAGACTAATATAGAAACAGATTTTTGATTTAAAGATTTCTTTTTCTCAAATACCAAATATCCATGCCTCTTTCCAGTTGGTTGAAGAACATAAAAAGTTATGTTGGTTCTTATTTATATTTTAAAATTTTATAAAATTTTAAAAGAGGTACAGCTACAATTCATATTATTTGTACTTTTCTATGTCCTCAGATGATGAGACTATGTGCTCTCTCACTCCAATTAATGTGAAGAATACAAATAGATTCTTTGATTTTGAGACCAGGTGAGTCTGTTTATCCTCAGGGAAGACATGATGTGGCATTCTGGATTCATTGAAAGCACTAGCAGTAAATTTTGCAGAGCTGGGATCTCTCCCATTGTTCTGTACATAGAATTCTACCTTAAATATGCAGGAGATTCCTGACAATATCTCAGGCTTTAAATCTAACTATGATTTTCTACACCAAAGCTCATTTTCTGGTACTGGATAATTTTGAACCAAGACACATGCTTGCAACCATAGGTAAAGTCTTTCTGAAGTACAATAAATATTCACACTGAAAACTCTACTGACTCAACAGACTGAATAGACTGAAAATCTTATTATAAATAAAATGAGAACTGCTATCATTTGTATATAACATAAGAGAGCATGCAGACATACAGACTTAAAATTCCTAGCCATAAAAACTTTATAAACAAAAATCAATGTATATAAAACTTAATTAGAAGCATCTCTATAAATTTAAGGATTATAATTACGGATTCTACATTTTAAAGAAAATAGCATCAAGGCAACATACCTCTCTCTGCATTTAAAAATGCAGGTGAGACCTATATTAAACAAAAACTTGCGAACAGGGAAATATTGGGGGATATATGAACTGATTTTCTCTAAGAATGAAATTTTTATTTTTTTTTTAATCACTAGAGGTTGATATCCACATAAGATTTGTAGGAGCAGGATTGATCCTCATGATATCTCACAGCTGTAACTAAGATTCTATAAGAGGGTTTTCTCTGGATATAAATGATGAAACTGACCTTACACTGACCAAATATCAAAGATCTGATAACATTTCTGAATGATCTGTTCATTAAACTAACTTTCATTAAACCAAATTCAGAGCATGAATGTGACAATTTGTGGCCAAGTACCAGTTTCCTATTTGAAGACATCAAAAATGCTAAGAGTTTTCCTAAAGAACAATATCCTTTCTTGCTTCCGAGTGTAGAAATGCTAGTATGAAACACAAAAAAATATGTCTCAAAGGGACAAGAGATGACTTTCAAAATGACCTTGCAAACAGAATTGCAAGACCCTCTGTCCTATAGGAGAGTTGAAAAACAAAGGACAATATTTCTATGAATCTCTTTTTCTGAGGCCAAAACTCATTCTAAAAGTGCCGTCAGAAAACCTGGGAAAGTTCAGTACAATTTATGGAGAAGCCAAAGCTGCAAAACACTAGACTTGGAATGCTTAAAATTGTCCTGAAATTGAATACACAGTATTTCTTCTTCAAGATACAGTCTGGTGGAAGGTTTCACACACAAAAAAAATAATATTAAAAAGTACTTTTCTGATGCTTAGAGGTAGCTTCAAAAAAAAAATAAAAAGAACAAAACAAAACCAAACAAACTTCCCCAAGCCCACAAAACAAAACAAAAACCACAAAAACAAAAACAAAAAACCAAACAAAAAACCCCACCAAAAACCAAAAAAAACCCAAAAAACAAACAAAAAAGCCCCACACCAGGGGAAAGTCCTGGAATACTTGATTTCCTTTTGATATTTGTGTGTTTCCTCAGACCTGGCTTCTTGTCAAGTTTCTCACTGCCCAGTCTGCTACTGCTGATGTTTTCATCGCAGGACAGTCCTCTGTAGATGTTATAACTGCCTAAGTTATAACTTAGAAGTAAGTTATAACTTACTTACTTCCCCTGGACTGGGGAAGTAGCAAGCTTGCCAAGCAACCCTGACGTCTGGAGGGGTTTGGGCCTCCATCTGGCTGAACAAAGCATGTAGTGAGGGGTCCGACACATGCTGAAAATCTCTTTAAAAGTTGAATTCAAGATCACAATTTTCAGCAAAAGTATATCTCTCAAGATGACATCTTTGCTTTCCTTGCCACATCTATGGTAGGGCTATTCTTGCTCCCCTCACATCTTCATCCACAGCCTCTCATGCTCTGCCCACTTGTTGTAGCTGCAGGTCAGCTCTTCCTTAGCCTGTCAGAAACCATTATAAGGCCAGACAATGAAGCAAGATAGATCACAACCTACACACCACTTTGGGTTGTTGGCTTGTGCAGCATCCATGAAGAACATTTAGGATTAAATGAGCACTTCTTGCCCATGGACACCGACAGAACAGAAAATCAAAATGAGTCACAGGGCATTCATATTTTGCCTGGGTTACTGGAATCACTTGCAGAGGTTGCAAGTGTGGTATGTGAATCAAAGACTCATCTCTGTTGGAGAAGACCTCTAAGATCACTGCTAACCTAAAACTGCCAAGTCCACCTGCAAACTATGTCCCAAAGTGCCACATCTACAAGTCTATTACATGCCTCCAGAGATGGTGACTAACCCCTTCACTTGTTCTTCTGGTGAAACGTTTTTCCTAATATGCTATCTAAACATCCCCTGGCACAACTTATAGTCTCTTCCTCTCATGCTATCATTTTTTTTTTTTTGTGGTAGATGAGACTGACAGCCATCTCACTACAAGCCAGAAGGCACATCACTGCAGCAGGAGTCTGTGAGGAATGAGAATGTTAAAGTGAGACAACGAATAAAATCCATCCCAAGGAATGCTCCCTGTGTATGCCTCTTCCATCATCACCACTGCACCCTGAGAGCAACTGACCCATCAGTCTCACTTCTGTGCCTGGGAAGGTCATGGGACAGATATTCCTAGAAGTTGTGCTAAGGCGCATGGAGGACTGGGAGATGATTTGGGACAGCCAGCAAGGCTTCACCTAGGGCAAGTCCTGCGTGTCCAAGTTAGTGGCCTTCTAGGAAAGGATGACTGTATCAGTGGGCAAGTGATACAGATTCCATTTATATGGACTTCTATTAAATCTGACCCAGTTCCCCACCACAATACCCCTGGTATCAAAACAGGCTGTTGGATGAACAGATTGAGAGCAGCTCTGCCAAGAAGGACTTGGGGGTGCTGGTGGATGAGAGGCTGGACATAACCCAGCCATGTGCACTCACAGCTCAGAAAGCCACATGAATCCTGACTGCATCAAAAGCAGCATGGCTAGCAGGGTGAGGGAGGGGATCCTGTCCTTCTGCTCAGCTCTGGTGAGACTCCAGCTGCAGTGCTGCATCCAGCTCTGGGATATGCTGTGTAGGAAGGACATGGACTTGGACAGAGTCCAAAGGAGGGGCACCAAGTTAATTAGAGAGATAAAGCACCTTTCCTATGAGGAAAGGCTATGAGAATTGGGATTGTTCAGCCTGGAAACAAGAAAACTTTGAAATTACCTACTTGCAGCCTTCGAGTATCTGAAGGGAACCTACAAAGCAAGATGGAGAGGACATTTTATAAGGGCATGACAAGGGGCAATAATTTTAAACTGATGCTAGGTTTAGGTTAGGTGTTTGAAAGAATGTGAGGGTGGTGAAGTGCTGGAAGGGAATACCCACAGAAGTTCTAATTGGATCACGTCTGGAAATATTTAAGGCCAGGTTGGATGGGGCCCTAAGCAACCATGTCAAGTGAAGGATGTCGCTGCCCAAAGCAAGGGGGTTAGAACTAGATTATCTTTAAGGCCACTTCCAATCCAAAGCATTCCATGATTCTATGATCTTAGTGGTCTTTTCCAACCTAAATGATTCTATGCTTTCTTGTTCTCCAGCTCTTTCCTTGAAGTGGCAAAGTCTGCAGGAAGATAGAGCCCCAGTGTCTGTGCACTGTTCTGAGAAGGAATGGTAATGTCAGGGCGTGTAGTCACCAAATGTGGTTCAAGCAATGGGCATACTTTATTTCTTCAGAACTGCACACTGCCATCACAAAAGCTTCAGTGGTTGTTTTCTTCTCTGCTTCTGAGTTGTTTAGCTTTACAACTCAAAAGAGTGTGATTCTCGATTTTTTCTTAATTCTATCTCTCTTAATTCTAGCTGAGATCACACTGTCATTCCCAATCACTGTGGTAGCTGCAGACTGACTAAACAGACTGACATATGTGAAGATAAGTCAAAAAGAATTAAAATAATTTACTAGAAAAGTTGAGTTTGTTGTTCTGATGTGCTGGGACTCTTAGTATTAATTATGTGTGTTTTTTTCTTTTGGTGGTCCTGTGAGGAAAATTGGAAAAGTCCAGAGATATTATAAAGAAATCTTGTAATGGTTATCCAACATTTAAAAGGTCTGAGAGAGCTGTTTTATTTATTTCTCTTGTAAAATTATTTTTATCTTTGATGGATAATTTTCACTTTTTCTGACCTTGATTCACTTTTCTGAGTCCCTATTCTAAATAACCTTTCTGCAGCAAAGCAGGCAGCTCTAAATGCCATCACAGAACACCTGAGAATTAAAAAACAGTTAAGACACTAGGTCCAGCCCACAAGATGTAGTTACACAGTGCTTCCCTTTCACATGACTGTTACACCTCTGTAATTGTACCTCTGAAGAGTCAAGCCTCACCCAAGGCTTTACTGCTGAGCTCTGCCCCAGCTTGTCTGGAGCACATTAGTGACAGAACTTGGCTGTCATCTGACAGAAACACTGTCCTCTGAACTCCCTCATGGATACAGATTGAAGTGGGAAATACCTCTACCAGAGTATTTTTTTCCCCTTCCCTCTTGAATTCATTACAAATTTCAGGTCCATTTTACACTGGGCCAACATTTAGTAGAGAAAATTCCTGTCCTTGCTAGAACTTGCTTAAACTTACTGTCCTAAAACTGTAGAGTGTGGGCTTCTGCTATTTGTCTGGAAGCTCTATGATACTGTTGACCTGCCTAATACTGTTAAATAGTCCCTCCTAGTCTGTTTACAGTTTTTGTGCTAGCCTGGGATCAGAAGTTTGACCTTTTGCCCCACATCATATGTGTAAGCCTTAACTTGTCAATTGTACCAGATTTTCTGCTTTTGACATGTTTCAGCAAGGTTACAATGGTGTGCTAAGGCCATAAACCCATTTACACTCCTGTGGAAGTCCAGCACATATGGTACTACTGACTCCTCTGATGATTCCAGCATGATTTTCTGTTTGTCCCTCACAAGATCAAGGCGCTCTCTCACCCTTCTGCAAACAGGAGCATGTAAGGCATAAACCCCATGGTCTCTTTTGAGACGCCTTGACATGCAAGGAGAGATTTCTATAGTTATTTATCTTCTTATCCCTACTTTTGGCTAAGTCTTATCCTGACTTTGGCTGTCCAAGTAGGCCCTCACAAACTGCTCCCAATTCTCTTGTCTTCACACTACTGGTAATGATACAGGAAGATCAAGAAACTTCAGTCCCAAAATCACTTTCAGAGTACCTTGAGGGTACTTCAAATACACTTGAGTTTTGTTTGTATGTTGTTGAATTCTACTCTCTAACCCATGTCAAAGGACCATCCTAACAGATGACTATGTAATTGAGATTGTACTCAAGAAGGTATAAAATATTTTATTTTTAAATACAGAAGAAATGATTCAACAAAACAGCACCTAATATTATCTATGACCAAAACCAGATCAAGTAGGAAGCTGAAGAGCATACAAGTTGGTAAACAGACCTAGTAAATCTTTACTTGATAATTTGTTTTGCCTTTACCATTGGAAAGTACCAGATGAGGCATTTTGATGCACTGTGATATATAATTATTAAACTTTACTCATGAGAAGTTTCTTCACAGCACCTTTTGTAGTATTTCTTGAAGCAGTAATTTATTGATTTTTATATCAATTTTTTTCTTTTTATTTCTTTAATTTTACCTCAAATTAAGAATAAGCCTAGTTCATATCCTTTAAAGGCTATTTTTAGGTCGAAAATTAATTGAAACTTAGTAAGGTAATGGAAAAGTATTAAGGCAGAAAAATTGTCTCAAAAATTATTTCTTTTTTGTTGACTTTGGTCATCTTCCCCACTTTCAATGGAAGTATTTCAAAACATATAGTACACATTGAACTAATATCTTGGAGAAAATAAGTATTGGAAAGGTCTCATAAAATAAGAATATTTCTGTCATATGTCATATGTACTTTTCACACTTCTGTACAAAGGTAACATCCTACTCATTTTGTCTTTTATGAACTTGTGAGGGTCACAATTCCTTATAACAGGTATATTTAACTTTTTTATGTGTTTTTTTTTTTCTATAAAATGCATTTTGTTTATATTAAGAGTCATTTAAGTCACTGCTTTGTAGAGGTGTGTACAAATAGTCCAGCTTTACTTTTAATCTTCTAATTATCTAACTTAATTTCACATCTGAAAGTTTTATCGTGCAATAATTGAAAGACATTTTTTAATCTGAAGAAAAAAGAGAGATCTTATTCAGTGTGAAATCAGATTAACATGGTAACAGTTTGATTAATTAATTTTTGGTTAATTTTAGAAGACTTACTTCCAAAGTAATTTACCGTTTCTCTGTTTGTTGATATTGCTTTTTAATGTGGCAACTGTGACATGCATTTCCACAACAGATGGATTAATGTCATTTTTGTAAAAATTACTTCAACTAGACAGGTGTTTCCTGTATATGTTTGACACAAAATTAAACATTGCTCCAGATGTTCTCTTTGTAGCAAAGCCAGTTAATTTTATTAGAGCATTTAATCACAAATCAACAGTATAACAGAAATGTAGTCTATGTGAAGTAGATGTTTAACAGAACTTCCTAATGTGGAGGAATCTATAGAGGAGTGAGGTACATGGCTTTTTAGTTGCATCCCATAAATGTACTGATGTGGCATGCTGCGTTTTCCGAATTCAGACCTGAAGTCATCTCATCTGCTTACCTAAAAGAATTTTGATACAAGAGAGGTATTTTTGACTGGAGGATATGATAGCTTTTACTTTTTCTGATATATCATCTCCCTAACCTCAGGTTCAGTTTCAAAACAATGTATTATGGACTATAACAGACTCCATATCTTTGGTTGTGGGGAGTCCTGCATTGTTATAATGCTTGGTACCCTTTTGTTAATCTAGAGCTGCATACATGCACAGGTAATTGCCCTGCTTGTAATGCATGAACTAAGATCTTTTATGCCAGACTTAAATATCATTACATGCCTAGCTATTCTTCCATTAAGATTAGCTATAGATTTCCCATTAATTATTACATCAGATTTATTCATCATTAATAAATTAGATCTCTGTGTTCTGTCAGGGACTTCTTGGGACTCATGAAATAGGTGAAGGAAAAGCTTTAATGTAGCCCTGGTGATTCCAGGGTAAATATAGAAATATTAATATTTTTTTACTTTGAAATACTAGTTTATGTATATGGACTAATAGTAACTTAAAACCCTGTGATGATTGATGTTTTTTGTTGGCCCGTCACCTCATTGTATAGAAGTTTGTTTTAATGAGTTTCTCTAATGAATATTTTATACTGATACTTGGATGAATGGCATATGGTAAATGCAAGGTAAATTACAGCTCTTTAAATAAATATTTTTCATAAATTATTTATTTTGTGATGCCTGTATTGGTTAGATGTCATGTCAGATGAAGACTGGAAATTATTTACTCTAATACTTATTTGAGAGTTGAAAAAGTAAAAGACTTTTAATTATTAACAAGCTTCCAATATACTCATGTAATTTATGGGAAACTACCATAAATTGTGTAAGATTACAATTTTGTGGGGACAGTTTTATTTGTATCATGCAAAATAGAATAATCTCTTGAGTCTTTACGAGAATTTTTATTTATTCATACAAAAAATATTGTGCTATTCCTGCTAAAACCTGTTTTGATGAATTGTGTCTTCTGAAAGATTGTGAGTTCTTGTCAATTGTCATTATTTCCATTATTTGTCCCTGGTTATTTTTAATGGTGCCAGAAATTAAAGTTAAAAATCAGCAAGGACATACACAGTGGATTGAGTATCTTTGTTTTGTATTGGAGTCCACAACTTTTACAAATGAAGCCACAGGGCATAGATATTTCTATGTATAGTAATGACCCAGTTCTAGATCCCCGCTGAATTATTCCCACTTTTGTTATTCTCAATGAAATTAAAGAAAGCTGAAGGAATTTTAGCATCTTTCAGAACTGTACCATTTTTTCTTTCAGATATGCCAATGCCTGCCATATAAAAATAAACCACAAAGGTGCAAGACAGCTGCTGGAACACTTAACACGGAACTGCAACAGAGTCTAGATACTGTAATCTTTAAATGTGCCATGTTAGAGATGCATATAAGTTATTTGGGGTTGCCTGAAGATAGATTTCAACTTTAGACATAACCTACTATGCATACTCTTACTAGGAGCTAATTTCATGACTAATATATTCCATATGCTTTTTAGAATAAACAAATCAAAAACTGTAACTAAATCACATCTGTTTTAAAGAGATTTTTGTATTTCTAATCTAAATTCCTAATTCATAGCATAATTCTGATGTGGAGCGTTTTCTCATATGTATACATCAGGTGTCTGCTTTGCACACTGTTCAGAATGGTGGCTAAACGCATGAACTAGTCTTTAGGAAACAAAATATTTTCAAAGTACTAAAAATCACTGCCTTTTTCAGAAGCCTTTGGTGAATATTCCATGAAAAAGATACATAGTGGATATTGATTATACAAACTAAGTGAAAGTGTTAAGGATTCAACGATCTTAAAAGTCTTTTCCAGCCTGTGCAAGTCTATGATTCTGTGTCATGTGGTAGGTCTCTCATTGAAAGGAATGGCATGTGTTAAGTCTTATTCTAATGACCAGTTCAAAACTGTTTTATGAACCAACTGTTTTTTGAACCAGTTCAACTGCCTTGAGATTTTCTTCAAGGAAAACTAGCGTTGATTTCTAAGGTAGACTTCTGTTGCCACTGATATTTTGAGTTGACTCAAGTAAATTCCTCAATAACTATATTTAATGCAGTGGAACTCTTCTGTTACATTTGGATTCCTCACATCAGGGCCATATCGGATTTTAAATCATGTAGAAAATAAGGAAAAAAACCCTCACTTTAGGCATATTTTAAAAGTATTTTTCTTAATTTTCTTCTAGTGTTTTGCCTATGGTCCCATGTATTTTAACAGGACTGATAAAACAAAAGGATGACATTTTTCTTGTCTACTTATGACCTAAGCTCCAATTCAAAAAAAATGACAAATATTCAGAGCACTATAATCAGAACTCCTAGCTAAGCAGAAATAAGAGGTGTGGCATTAAGTGTATGTTATTCAATAATATCTTCTTTTGTATGTACACCAACTGTGCAAAATAATGGTTGCAGACAGTAGGCCATTTTTTCAGTCCCACACTAAAACACTTATCTGAAACAGCAATTCTCCTTTTCAACAAATCAGCACTAATCAGTGACCAAGACAAGCAAAAAACTCTTCTAGTGTTTTTGGAACTTCCTTTCCTCAACTCTTAAAAACCAAAACAGTAAAGCATAATATATTCCCTCAAAATGAACTTTTTGCTCATATTTACCATAAAATTAAGTTTAAAGACCATCTCTAAAAGACATAGATAGATGCTGCAAAGATACTGCTGGGAAAAAATTTTATGTGAATAGCCTTAGAAACTATTCAAAGAACTATACCTCTCCTTTTCTGAAAATTCTGACCTGTGTCTACTCCCAATCCCTTTCAAAAATTACACCTCCTATTGGAAAATTTTGCTTTAAATATTGACTGTAGTTTTCTGTTATTACAGGCTGATTCTTACAACCTGATTTCCTACTCTGTCTTTAGAAACTTCAGTTGTGTT